>NC_074700.1:32606271-32618771 GCF_029448725.1 Salvelinus fontinalis | reverse complement strand
CCTTCTACTGTTTATATCAGGGAGGGACAACTGTCTCTGTCCCCTTCTACTGTTTATATCAGGGAGGGACAACTGTCTCTGTCCCCTTCTACTGTCTGTATCAGGGAGGGACAACTGTCTCAGTCCCCTTCTACTGTCTCTATCAGGGATGGACAACTGTCTCTGTCCCCTTCTACTGTCTCTATCAGGGATGGACAACTGTCGCAGTCCCCTTCTACTGTCTCTATCAGGGAGGGACAACTGTCTCAGTCCCCTTCTACTGTCTCTATCAGGGAGGGACAACTGTCGCAGTCCCATTCTACTGTCTATATCAGGGAGGGACAACTGTCTCAGTCCCCTTCTACTGTCTCTATCAGGGATGGACACCTGTCACAGTCCCCTTCTACTGTCTATATCAGGGAGGGACAACTGTCTCAGTCCCCTTCTACTGTCTGTATCAGAGAGGGACAACGGTCTCAGTCCCCTTCTACTGTCTGTATCAGGGAGGGACAACTGTCTCTGTCCCCTTCTACTGTCTGTATCAGGGAGGGACAACTGTCTCTGTCCCCTTCTACTGTCTGTATCAGGGATGGACACCTGTCACAGTCCCCTTCTACTGTCTATATCAGGGAGGGACAACTGTCTCATTCCCCTTCTACTGTCTGTATCAGAGAGGGACAACGGTCTCAGTCCCCTTCTACTGTCTGTATCAGGGAGGGACAACTGTCTCTGTCCCCTTCTACTGTCTGTATCAGGGAGGGACAACTGTCTCAGTCCCCTTCTACTGTCTCTATCAGGGAGGGACAACTGTCGCAGTCCCCTTCCACTGTCTGTATCAGGGATGGACAACTGTCTCAGTCCCCTTCTACTGTCTGTATCAGGGATGGACAACTTTCTCTGTCCCCTTCTACTGTCTATATCAGGGAGGGACAACTGTCTCAGTCCCATGCTAATGTCTGTATCAGGGATGGACAACTGTCTCTGTCCCCTTCTACTGTTTATATCAGGGAGGGACAACTGTCTCTGTCCCCTTCTACTCTCTGTATCAGGGAGGGACAACTGTCTCAGTCCCCTTCTACTGTCTCTATCAGGGATGGACAACTGTCGCAGTCCCCTTCTACTGTCTCTATCAGGGAGGGACAACTGTCGCAGTCCCCTTCTACTGTCTCTGTCAGGGAGGGACAACTGTCTCTGTCCCCTTCTACTGTCTCTATCAGGGATGGACAACTGTCGCAGTCCCCTTCTACTGTCTGTATCAGGGAGGGACAACTGTCTCTGTCCCATTCTACTGTCTCTATCAGGGAGGGACAACTGTCTCAGTCCCCTTCTACTGTTTATATCAGGGAGGGACAACTGTCTCAGTCCCCTTCTACTGTCTCTATCAGGGATGGACAACTGTCGCAGTCCCCTTCTACTGTCTCTATCAGGGAGGGACAACTGTCTCAGTCCCCTTCTACTGTCTCTATCAGGGAGGGACAACTGTCGCAGTCCCATTCTACTGTCTATATCAGGGAGGGACAACTGTCTCAGTCCCCTTCTACTGTCTCTATCAGGGATGGACAACTGTCACAGTCCCCTTCTACTGTCTATATCAGGGAGGGACAACTGTCTCAGTCCCCTTCTACTGTCTGTATCAGAGAGGGACAACGGTCTCAGTCCCCTTCTACTGTCTGTATCAGGGAGGGACAACTGTCTCAGTCCCATTCTACTGTCTGTATCAGGGAGGGACAACTGTCTCAGTCCCCTTCTACTGTCTATATCAGGGAGGGACAACTGTCTCTGTCCCCTTCTACTGTCTGTATCAGGGAGGGACAACTGTCTCAGTCCCCTTCTACTGTCTGTATCAGGGAGGGACAACTGTCTCTGTCCCCTTCTACTGTCTATATCAGGGAGGGACAACTGTCTCTGTCCCCTTCTACTGTATATATCAGGGAGGGACAACTGTCTCAGTCCCCTTCTACTGTCTCTATCCGGGATGGACAACTGTCGCAGTCCCCTTCTACTGTCTATATCAGGGAGGGACAACTGTCTCAGTCCCCCTCTACTGTCTATATCCGGGAGGGACAACTGTCTCAGTCCCATTCTAATGTCTGTATCAGGGATGGACAACTGTCTCTGTCCCCTTCTACTGTTTATATCAGGGAGTGACAACTGTCTCTGTCCCCTTCTACTCTCTGTATCAGGGAGGGACAACTGTCTCAGTCCCCTTCTACTGTCTCTATCAGGGATGGACAACTGTCGCAGTCCCCTTCTACTGTCTGTATCAGGGAGGGACAACTGTCGCAGTCCCCTTCTACTGTCTCTGTCAGGGAGGGACAACTGTCTCAGTCCCCTTCTACTGTCTATATCAGGGAGGGACAACTTTCGCAGTCCCCTTCTACTGTCTCTGTCAGGGAGGGACAACTGTCTCAGTCCCCTTCTACTGTCTATATCAGGGAGGGACAACTTTCGCAGTCCCCTTCTACTGTCTCTGTCAGGGAGGGACAACTGTCTCTGTCCCCTTCTACTGTCTCTATCAGGGATGGACAACTGTCGCAGTCCCCTTCTACTGTCTCTATCAGGGAGGGACAACTGTCTCAGTCCCCTTCTACTGTCTGTATCAGGGAGGGACAACTGTCTCTGTCCCATTCTACTGTCTCTATCAGGGAGGGACAACTGTCTCAGTCCCCTTCTACTGTTTATATCAGGGAGGGACAACTGTCTCAGTCCCCTTCTACTGTCTCTATCAGGGATGGACAACTGTCGCAGTCCCCTTCTACTGTCTCTATCAGGGAGGGACAACTGTCTCAGTCCCCTTCTACTGTCTCTATCAGGGAGGGACAACTGTCGCAGTCCCATTCTACTGTCTATATCAGGGAGGGACAACTGTCTCAGTCCCCTTCTACTGTCTCTATCAGGGATGGACAACTGTCACAGTCCCCTTCTACTGTCTATATCAGGGAGGGACAACTGTCTCAGTCCCCTTCTACTGTCTGTATCAGAGAGGGACAACGGTCTCAGTCCCCTTCTACTGTCTGTATCAGGGAGGGACAACTGTCTCAGTCCCATTCTACTGTCTGTATCAGGGAGGGACAACTGTCTCAGTCCCCTTCTACTGTCTATATCACGGAGGGACAACTGTCTCAGTCCCCTTCTACTGTCTCTATCAGGGAGGGACAACTGTCTCAGTCCCCTTCTACTGTCTGTATCAGGGAGGGACAACTGTCTCTGTCCCCTTCTACTGTCTATATCAGGGAGGGACAACTGTCTCTGTCCCCTTCTACTGTCTATATCAGGGAGGGACAACTGTCTCAGTCCCCTTCTACTGTCTCTATCCGGGATGGACAACTGTCGCAGTCCCCTTCTACTGTCTATATCAGGGAGGGACAACTGTCTCAGTCCCCCTCTACTGTCTATATCCGGGAGGGACAACTGTCTCAGTCCCCTTCTACTGTCTGTATCAGGGAGGGACAACTGTCTCTGTCCCCTTCTACTGTCTGTATCAGGGAGGGACAACTGTCTCAGTCCCCTTCTACTGTCTGTATCAGGGATGGACAACTGTCTCTGTCCCCTTCTACTGTCTATATCAGGGAGGGACAACTGTCTCAGTCCCATTCTAATGTCTGTATCAGGGATGGACAACTGTCTCTGTCCCCTTCTACTGTTTATATCAGGGAGGGACAATTGTCTCTGTCCCCTTCTACTGTCTGTATCAGGGAGGGACAACTGTCTCAGTCCCCTTCTACTGTCTCTATCAGGGAGGGACAACTGTCGCAGTCCCCTTCCACTGTCTGTATCAGGGATGGACAACTGTCTCAGTCCCCTTCTACTGTCTGTATCAGGGAGGGACAACTGTCTCTGTCCCATTCTACTGTCTCTATCAGGGAGGGACAACTGTCTCAGTCCCCTTCTACTGTTTATATCAGGGAGGGACAACTGTCTCAGTCCCCTTCCACTGTCTGTATCAGTGATGGACAACTGTCGCAGTCCCATTCTACTGTCTATATCAGGGAGGGACAACTGTCTCAGTCCCCTTCTACTGTCTGTATCAGGGATGGACAACTGTCTCAGTCCCCTTCTACTGTCTATATCAGGGAGGGACAACTGTCTCAGTCCCATTCTACTGTCTCTATCAGGGATGGACAACTGTCTCAGTCCCCTTCTACTGTTTATATCAGGGAGGGACAACTGTCTCAGTCCCCTTCTACTGTCTATATCAGGGAGGGACAACTGTCTCAGTCCCTTTCTACTGTCTATCAGGGATGGACAACTGTCTCTGTCCCCTTCTACTGTTTATATCAGGGAGGGACAACTGTCTCTGTCCCCTTCTACTGTCTGTATCAGGGAGGGACAACTGTCTCAGTCCCCTTCTACTGTCTATATCAGGGAGGGACAACTGTCTCAGTCCCTTTCTACTGTCTATATCAGGGAGGGACAACTGTCGCAGTCCCATTCTACTGTCTATATCAGGGAGGGACAACTGTCTCAGTCCCCTTCTACTGTTTATATCAGGGAGGGACAACTGTCTCAGTCTCCTTCAACTGTCTCTATCAGGGATGGACAACTGTCGCAGTCCCCTTCTACTGTTTATATCAGGGAGGGACAACTGTCTCTGTCCCCTTCTACTGTCTATATCACTGAGGGACAACTGTCTCAGTCCCCTTCTACTGTCTATTGATTTCATTACAATGATCTAACTATCAATTGATACAACGGCTCAAAATGATAAGTAACTGTTGCGTTACTCTTAATGCATAGTTTTATGGAAACTGACAAACAATGTTCCATGTTTAGATCATGAAAGTTTCAGGATAACGAGATCCATTGACACCAATTACCGTGGAACATGAAACAATTGGACTACATTATCTATGGATGTAATATTTCATCATCATTCTTTATCAGACACTGTTTCTATGGTCTCATGTACCACTTTTCCAGACCATGTTCAGATTTGACATTACTGTACACTCACCGGCCACTTTATTAGGTACACCTATCTAGTACTGGGTAGGACCCCCTTTTGCCTCCACAACAGCCTGAATTATTCACAGTGTTGTACGTTAAGAGATGCCATTCTCCTACCACTGTTTTAAACAGATGTTATTTGAGTATTTGTGGCCTTTCTGTTAGCTTGAATGAGTCTGGACATTCTCCTCTGACCTCTCTCATTAACAAGGTGTTTCTGCCAGCAGAACTGCCGCTCACTGAATGTGTTTTGTTTATCGCACCGTTCTCTATAAACTCTAGAGACGGTAGTGCATAAAAATCCCAGGAAGGCAGCTGTTTCTGAGATGCTGGAATCACCATGTGCGGCATCAACAATCATACCACGGTCAAAGTTGCTTAGATCGCGCATCTTGCCCGTTCTAATGTTTGGTCGAACAACATCTAAAGCTCTTTACTCTATATATTGAGTTGCAGGCAGCCACATGATTCGCTGCTCAAATGTAACCGTCCTTGATGGGCTAAATCAGGTCTGTAGAGCTGATGGCATGACCTATGTCATTGTGTGGGATAATGGCAGGCTCCACCATGCTCAAATGGTGCAATATTTAATGATTGAACGAACAACTACACCGTGAAACTATCGGTGTCTTGTGTGTGGGTGATCTAAATGAATGTTCCTATGGTATTTCATGATAAATAAGTTATTTGAACCAATGATTCTGCAAGTGCAATGTTTCTTTAAAGATATGAATGCACAATGCAATGTTTTGAACTTTGGACAGCCTGTGTTACAAGTGATGACCGTTTTGAGTTTTGTGTCTAGAGTATTGAATAATGATCACAATGTTCTGAAATTAGTGCCAAAGGGATTGAAAAAAAACTGTAAATTAAGTCCAAGTACCAGATGTACAAGTACTCCAAGTGGAGAAGATCCAAGCCGAGAAGGCCTTTTTGATAAAGTACAATATTATAAAATGGGTTAAAGTTATGTATAGTAACCCTAGGTGTAAAACAGTAAATAACGGCTACTTCTCAAAAAGTTTTAAACTGTCAAGAGGAGTTAAACAAGGTTGTCCACTATCAGCATATATATTTATTATGGCCATCGAAATGTTAGCTGTTAAAATTAGATCCAACAATAATATTATTATTAATTATAAATCCAGGGCTTAAAAACGAAGGTGTCATTGTACGCTGATGATTCATGTTTTCTTCTAAATCCACAATGTGAATCCCTCCACAGCCTCATAGAGGATCTAGATACTGTTTCTAACTTGTCTGGATTAAAAGCAAATTATGATAAGGTACTCTATTACGTTTTGGATCACACAATAATGTAACTTTTACATTACTGTGTAGTTTACCAATAAAATAGACTGACATGGATGTGGACATACTCGGTATACATATCCCAAAATAATTAAATTATCTCACTCCACTACATTTTTATAAAAAGTTAGCAAAAATAGATAAGATCTTGCTACCATGGAAAGGAAAATACCAGTCAATTTGTGAAAAAAATCGCCCTGATTAACTCTTTAGTCATATCCCAGTTTACCCTGATTAACTCTTTAGTCATATCCCAGTTTACCCTGATGAACTCTTTAGTCATATCCCAGTTTACCCTGTGGAACTCTTTAGTCATATCCCAGCTGACCCTGATTAACTCGTTAGTCATATCCCAGTTTACTCTGATTAACTCTTTAGTCATATCCCGGTTTACCATGATTAACTCTTTAGTCATATCCCAGTTTACCCTGATTAACTCTTTAGTCATATCCCAGTTTACCCTGATTAACTCTGTAGTAACCTGGTAAATTTATCCAACTCCAAGGGCTTTACGAGGTGTGACGAGGCCTATTGGGTCATACAGGCTAGCTACCTGGCTCAGCAGTTCTCTTCTCGTCAGTGGGTTTGGAGTTTTCCCTCACCTCTTCATCAAAGAGATTTTGGCGGACTCCCATTTTCCCTTTCCTCTTTGAGAAATTGATTGAAGTCATGAGGTACAGTTTATCCTCCTTAACAAGGTATCCAACTCCAAGGGCTTTATTGTCTCCTTCCCTCATTTGGTTTGGGAGAATGAGTGCTGTGCTTGACTGCGCTCCTTGTTCTCCTGGTACGATCTCCTGCCTCCCACTTTGATCTGACCGGACCCAGGGCTTGAGGACGAAGCCGCCTGCCTTCAGGATCTCTTCAACCCTTTTGGTGTTCTGGTCCAGCTTTTGCAAGTCATTATGGGAAGTCAGGATGTCATCGACATAGGTATCCTCTTCAAGGATCCTACGTTCCTCCTCCAGGTGAGCAAACATGGGCAGTTTACCTGTCTCTCTCATAGCCAATTGCGCAATGCACCCTGCTGGTCGATCGCCAATGTTGACTCTGGTGATCGCATACTCTTCAATCTCTTCCTCCTCAGTGTCTCTCCAGAGAAATCTGTGGAGGTGCATCTCCAGGTCTTCCAACCACACAGAATTGTACATTTTCTTAATGTCGCCAAGGGCAGCATGGACGCCTCTCCTGAACCTGAGTAGTACTGCTCGGATGGGATTGAGGACATCAGGCCCTTTCAGCAGAAGGTCATTCATACTGACCCCTCTAAACTTCTGGCTGCTGTTCCATAACAGTCGCACAGGTGTTGTGAGAGAGTGTGGGTTTGCCGCCACCAAGTGGCTGACATACCATACTGGCCCCTTCCAGCTGGCAATGAGCTCTTTGGTGAGTTTCTTCGCTGCTCTTCTCTCCACCATTTCATGGACTTGAGCTGTGTATCCTATTCTCCACTCTGGCTCTTTTTTGAGTTGCTTTTCTGTTCTCAAGAAGGTGGCTTCCACCCCACTCCTGTTGTCAGGAAGGGAACTTGGATCTTGAATCCATGGGTATTTTGTGTCCCAGTGGGGTTCATCACTGTGAGCATCTGTTTTGATGTAGGTGAGGCCTTTCCTTATGATCTCCAGCTCTCTTTCCTCACTCAGAGTAATTTCTTTGCCTCCTGGTTGACAGTTGCCGCACCGGCATCCTCCACACTTTGGGTCGCAAGCTGCTCCAATGCTGTCCCATTTCCAAGAACTCTCTGCGAGCAACTGTTCCTTTGGTTTCAGCTGTGAACAGCTTAGCTACCTCTTGATACTTGACAGCGGTTGCTCTCATGGATCGAGCAAAGTGTGTTTCAGACCTGACCGGCTATATCCACTTCTTCAAACAGATCTGGATGTGCTCCACCAACAGTCTTTCCTAGCGAGCCTTCCCACAAGACAAGGTCTCCAATCACCTTCACTCTTTGCGGAGCAAGTCTTCCTTCGCGGTGGCTTATCAGTAGCTCAATACTCTCCGGTCTACTCAGATCTCCTAGATTGACTTCTGGGAAGAACTTCTTGAGTTGCTCAGGTTTGATGACTCTGTGGATGTTGGCAATTTCATTCAAACCATAGCAGATAAGCTCATGAGCTCTTTCCGTGCCTATGGGCGTTTTGACCCTCACTCTGAGGAGATATCTTCTGGTTCTAACCTTCATGGCCATTCCTCCGACTCCATGAAAGACTAAAGTGATGTTTTCACTTCGAAGATTTAATCTTCTGGCAGCTCTGTGAGTGATGTAGTTTGTGTCCGATGCCAAGTCGATCAGGGTTCCAATTTTTTTGTCCTGCATTGGCAGTTACCTTGAGCAGCATTAGAATAACTGGCAATTCTTCTACTGCACTTGACTCAGTCACTCCCAGCTGATTCTTTTTGACACAGTTTGTTTTCGCAGTGGTGTTGGTGAATGCTTTCTTGAATTTCTCTGCCATCTCTGGGGAGAGCTTAGATACAAATTCCTCATGCTCCTCTGTAAGCTTTTATCTTCTCACATTGGATTGTCTTCTGTCTGAGTCACTTCCCTTGAAATCTCCCTTCAGACAAAGAAAGAAATTATGGTCTTTCTTACAGTCTCTTTTCCTGCACAGGTCTTTGCATTCATCATCTTCTCCATGACAGACCAAGCACCTCTTGCAGGCCCCCAGCTTTTCTACAGCATCCAACTTTTCCACAGGCTTCAATTCTTTGAAACACTTGCAAAAGAAGATCTTTTCTCTATGCTTTTCATCTCCACACAAGCATATTTCTTTCCTGGCGTCGCACGTCAGACACTCCGCTAACTTATGGACAAAAGAAAAATCTGCCTCTCTTAATAGTGGAAGGTACTGGCCCCAGCTTACTAGGAAGAGGGTGGTTGAAGGAAATAAAATTGAACGGGGATTGAAGGAGGGGATGAGGAAGATGCAAGGGCCCAGCATTGAAACAAAGGTGTCAAGATTCTTGTTTAGCCACAGAAATATGTAGTATCCTTAAAGGCTTCTTAGAATTACGACTCATGAGACTTACATACGGTTTAGTATTTAATTGTAACTTAGATTTACATTATCTTATGCACCTGGCTTAAACCTCCCTGAAGCTTTCTTAATCATAGTTATATAGGCAGACATAGGAAATAGCTACGGATAGCGGGATGCAAACCCCCGTCTTGAGTCAATACTGCCATCTATTGGTAAACATAAATATACCAGGTTACTACAAACTCTTTAGTCATATCCCATTTTACCCTCATTAACTCTTTAGTCATATCCCAGTTTTGTCCTGATTAACTCTTTAGTCATATCCCAGTTTACCCTGATTAACTCTTTAGTCATATCCCAGTTTACCCTGATTAACTCTTTAGTCATATCCCAGTTTACCCTGATTAACTCTTTAGTCATATCCCAGTTCACCCTGATTAACTCTTTAGTCATATCCCAGTTTACCCTGATTAACTCTTTAGTCATATCCCAGTTTACCCTGATTAACTCTTTAGTCATATCCCAGTTTGCTTATGGTTTTGCCTACACCTAGCAACCTGTTTTTTAAAATTATATCAGAATTTTTTATTTTATTTTATTTGTAATGGCAAGCCAGACAAAATTAAAAGAAATGATTAAATAGTAAAGCATTAGAAGTTTACATACACTTAGGTTGGAGTCATTAAAACTCATTTTTAAACCAATACACAAATTTCTTGCCGACAAACCTGACTCAGGTACACCAGCTCTGTCAGGGGGAATGGGCCAAAATTCACCCAATTTATTATGGGAAGCTTGTGGAATTCTACCCGAAACGTTTGACCCAAGTTACACAGTTTATAGGCAATGCTATCACATACTAATTGAGTGCATGCAAACAATCATCAAGGCCTCTGCCTTCACCCCACCTCATGAGCTTCCAACCCAGACTGCCCCCCCCCCCCCCCCCCCCCCCCCCAGTAACATCCACAGAAGTCCCATCCACCGCTGTACAGTCAATCATCTCTAAAAATGAAAGCCACCACTTGCTCCCTTGACCCTGTCCTTACATCCCTACTCAAAACATGCTCGTCTATCCTGCGTCAGTTTGTCACCACCCTCATCTGCTGACCAGGGAGGTAACCAAAACTCCTCAACACAGCTGCAGTTACCCAGTTACTGAAGAAACCTAACCTTGACCACTACATTCTATCCAACTACAGGCCCATTTACATTTTACATTTAAGTCATTTAGCAGACGCTCTTATCCAGAGCGACTTACAAATTGGCCATCTCCAACTTCCCCTTCCAATCAAAAGTACTAGATAAAGCGGTTGCAAACCAGCTGTCTTCCAATCAACTGTACAACATTTTCCAGTATTATATTTACTGTATTTTGATTTGCTGTATTTTTGATTTGCTGTATTTTGTTTGTTGTATTTTATATACTGTATTTTATTTATTGTATTATATTTACTGTATTTGATTTGCTGTATTTTGTTTATTGTATTTGATTTTCTGTATTTTATATATTGTATTTTATTTACTGTATTTTATTTATTGTATTATATTTACTGTATTTGATTTGCTGTATTTTGTTTATTGTATTTGATTTACTGTATTTGATTTACTCTATTTTATTTACTGTATTTTGTTTATTGTATTTTATTTACTGTATTATATTTACTGTATTTGATTTACTGTATTTGATTTACTGTATTTTGTTTATTGTATTTTATTTACTGTATTATATGTACTGTATTTGATTTGCTGTAATTGATTTACTGTATTTTGTTTATTGTATTTTATTTACTGTATTTTGTTTATTGTATTATATTTAGTGTATTTGATTTACTGTATTTTATTTACTGTATTTTATCATTCTTTTGCTTTGAGAAAACGCTGTAATGAGAAGCGCTAATGAAAGGTGTTATTATTGTATTATACGGGAAACAGACGGCGTTAATCTCAAGTCCCTCGAGATGGAATTCACTAGGTTTATATTTAAACACACTCGCTGGCGCACACACACACGCACACACACACACACACACACACACACACACACACACACACACACACACACACACACACACACACACACACACACACACACACACACACACACACACACATACACACACATTCTTTATGATGTGCAGAAGCTTTTTTTCATTAACTCAGGAGAATTAATCATTTCACCGCTGTAGAAATTTCTCTTCACCTTCAACGAAATCAGCTGATGTGACACTTTCAGTCTCAATAGATCTTTCAGTCTCAATAGATCTAGCTGTGTGTTGATGTGTGTGTGTGGGGCTGTGTGTGTGTGTGTGTGTGTGTGTGTGTGTGTGTGTGTGTGTGTGTGTGTGTGTGTGTGTGTGTGTGTGTGTGTGTGTGTGTGTGTGTGTGTGTGTGTGTGTGTGTGTGTGTGTGTGTGTGTGTGTGTGTGTGTGTGTCTGTGTGTGTGTGTGTGTGTGTATAGCATTCGGTAAGTATTCAGACCTCTTGACTCCATCATCGATCTATACACAATACCCCATAATGACAAAGCAAAACTGAAATATCACATTTACATAAGTATTCAGACCCTTTACTCAGTACTTGTTGAAGCACATTTGGCAGCAATTACAGCCTCGAGTCTTCTTGGGTATAATGCTACAAACTTGGCAGACATGCATTTGGGGAGTTTCTCCCATTTTTCTCTGCAGATCCTCTCAAGCTCTGTCAGGTTGGATCGGGAGTGTTGCTGCACAGCTATTTTCAGGTCTCTCCAGAGATGTTCGATCGGGTTCAAGTCCGGGCTCTGGCTGGGCCACTCAATGATATTCAGAGACTTGTCCCAAAGCCACTCCTGCGTTGTCTTGGCTGTGTCCTGAGGGTCGTTGTCCTGTTGGAAGGTGAACCTTCGCCCCAGTGTGAGGTCCTGAGCGCTCTGGAGAAGGTTTTCATCACAGATCTCTCTGTACTTTGCTCCGTTCATCTTTCCCTCGATCTTGACTAGTCACCCAGTTCCTGCCGCTGAAAAACATCCCCACAGCATATGCTTCACCGTAGGGATGGTGCCAGGTTTCTTCAAGACGTGACGCTTGGCATTCAGGCCAAAGAGTTCAATCTTGGTTTCATCAGACCAGAGAATCTTGTTTCTAATGGTCTGAGAGTCTTTGGGTGCTTTTTGGCAAACTCCCAGCGGGCTGTCATGTGCTTTTTACTGAGGAGTGGCTTCCATCTGGTCACTCTACCATAAAGGCCTGATTGGTGGAGTGCTGCAGAGATGGTTGTTCTTCTAGAAGGTTCTCCCATCTC
>NC_074700.1:32581271-32601271 GCF_029448725.1 Salvelinus fontinalis | reverse complement strand
ATATACTGGGATGTACTGGGATATAATGGGATATAATGGGATATAATGGGATATACTGGGATATAATGGGATATGCTGGGATATAATTGGATATAATGGGATATAATGGGATATAATGGGATATAATGGGATATAATGGAATATACTGGGATATACTGGGATATAGTGGGATATACTGGGATATAATGGGATATAATGGGATATAATGGGATATACTGGGATATACTGGGATATAATGGGATATAGTGGGATATACTGGGATATAATGTGATATACTGGGATATAATGGGATATAATGGGATATACTGGGATATACCGGGATATACTGGGATATACTGGTATATACTGGGATATACTGGGATATACTGGGATATACTGGTATATACTGGGATATAATGGGATATAATGGGATATACTGGGATATACTGGGATATAATGGGATATACTGCGATATAGTGGGATATACTGGGAAATAACGGGATATACTGGGATATAATGGGATATACTGGGATGTACTGGGATATAATGGGATATAATGGGATTTACTGGGATATACTGGGATGTACTGGGATATACTGGGATATAATGGGATATACTGGGATATACTGGTATATACTGGGATATACTGGGATATACTGGGATATACTGGTATATACTGGGATATAATGGGATATAATGGGATATACTGGGATATACTGGTATATACTGGTATATACTGGGATATACTGGGATATACTGGGATATAATGGGATATAATGGGATATACTGGGATATACTGGGATATACTGGGATATAATGGGATATAATGGGATATAATGGGATATAATGGGATATACTGGGATATAATTTGATATACTGGGATATACTGGGATATACTGGGAAATAATGGGATATACTGGGATATACTGGGATATACTGGGATATAATGGGATATAATGGGATATAATGGGATATAATGGGATATACTGGGATATACTGGGATATAATGGGATATAATGGGATATACTGAGATATAATGGGATATAATGGGATATAATGGGATATACTGGGATATACTGGGATATACTGGGATATAATGGGATATACTGGGATGTACTGGGATAGACTGGGATATACTGGGATATTCCAGTATACAGAATGGGAGATTCAGTTGTAGTAGGGCAGAGTGCTCTCAGAAGGAACCGATGGGTTTGTTATTGTCCTTATCAGGTTATTCTTCCGGCGCCTGCTTCTTCTCCCAATATCTCTCTCTCAACTCCTACCCCCCCCCCCTCTCTCTCAACTCCTACCCCCCCCCCCCCCCCCCTTTCTCTCTCCCTCTCTCACCCTCTCCTCTGCACTTTGAGGGTTGAGAACAAAGTGTTAAAGGAGACATAAAGGACAATCCTTTTTTAAAAGCTAGGTTAGATCAGCGCAACCTTAGAGCTGAAAAGCCCCAGAAAGGAGAGATAGGTGGGGGGGGGGGGGTGTCCGACCCAAGTTAAGCGTAAATGGAACGTAATTCCCTCGTTTTATGCACTTTTCTCTCTATTCGTATTCTGACCTTGAATTTAATCACGAGATCATCATCCTATTCACTAACTATTCGCGGAGAGCTAGGAAAGGAAGGTGTGGCGGAGGTGTGTCTACAGATAGACTGTATTCTCTGACCTTGACTTTATTCTCTGGTAATTACAACACCGTCACACGTGACGAAACGAGGAATAAGGTCGAGTGAACCTGCCGGTTCCAGGTGGAAAAAAGCATCTACTATCTGATAGAAATAACACCGGGGTCCATGTCATTTACTCATCGGATAAGAGCTGTTAAGGAACAGCTTGGTAAATGATTAAGCCATTTGAATGAGGCGATTGTAAATATAAATTATATAATTGTTTCAAGATCTATTTTTACCTTTTAATCGCTGAAGACAAAATGTGAAACTAGTCATAATGGCAGCAAACTGAATCATATCACCATATCACTTTTCCCACAGGGAAGTTTATGAAATGCTGGCCTTAAAACGTGGGAGGAAATTTGTGAGAGCCAAGCTATAGGCTTCCGTAGCCATACGCAAATTACCGTATAGCACCAAAACTACAGAGTTGGTTTATAATTTCTAGAATGTTTTAATTATGTGCCCAGATTTTTTTACAGTTTGTTTTTTAATAAGTGGTATCATGCTAAATATTTGGGCACATTATTAAAACATTCTAGAAATCAAATCGGTAGCCACCGTCAGTTATACCAGCATACATTTATAACTGTGACTTCAGTGTTAGTTTCCTCACATTTATAACTGTGTTAGTTTCCTCACATTTATAACTGTGACTTTAGTGTTAGTTTCCTCACATTTATAACTGTGAATTCAGTGTTAGTTTCCTCACATTTATAACTGTGACTTCAGTGTTAGTTTCCTCACATTTATAACTGTGACTTCAGTGTTAGTTTCCTCACATTTATAACTGTGACTTCAGTGTTAGTTTCCCCACATTTATAACTGTGACTTCAGTGTTAGTTTCCCCACATTTATGACTGTGACTTCAGTGTTAGTTTCCTCACATTTATAACTGTGAATTCAGTGTTAGTTTCCCCACATTTATAACTGT
This sequence comes from Salvelinus fontinalis, assembly GCF_029448725.1. Taxonomy (NCBI): domain Eukaryota; kingdom Metazoa; phylum Chordata; class Actinopteri; order Salmoniformes; family Salmonidae; genus Salvelinus; species Salvelinus fontinalis. The sequence goes on along the minus strand of NC_074700.1, from coordinate 32,598,683 downwards.
GACTTCAGTGTTAGTTTCCTCACATTTATAACTGTGAATTCAGTGTTAGTTTCCCCACATTTATAACTGTGACTTCAGTGTTCGTTTCCTTCCATTTGGCATCATTCCATTCCATTGTTATGTTAGCTAAGTATGTCATTTTTCCCTGACACATGTTGTTGTTCCTGAGGATGGCTAGTAATAGTGGATCGTATCAGGCTAACGTATTTTCAAATCATTTGCGACGGGTAACCTATTGGAATCGTTATGGAACACAGATCACACGTAGCAGTTTAAACCTGGAGCCTGGCGCGCACGGGTTCACGACGACTGAACCGTTGTCCTCACAGTTCCATGATTAGTGAGGAGTTTTATAAATATATAGAGTTAATGACATCATACTGAATATATAGAGGGTAGGGTAGATTTATAGGAGATTTATAGGACTACTGTTCCACCCCTATTGTACACTTTTCCTCACCTTCCAATATTTAGTGGATCAACCGATTGAATAACTTTCAACTTGAATCAAACTTTCAACTTGAATCAAACTTTCAACTTGAATCAAACTTTCAACTTGAATCAAACTTTCAACTTGAATCAAACTTTCAACTTGAATCAAACTTTCAACTTGAATCAAACTTTCAACTTGAATCAAACTTTCAACTTGAATCAAACTTTCAACTTGAATCAAACTTTCAACTTGAATCAAACTTTCAACTTGAATCAAACTTTCAACTTGAATCAAACTTTCAACTTGAATCAAACTTTCAGGATGAATCTAATCACGGTATGTTTCTATTCACCGATATATTTAGAGTTTAAAGGCTCCAAACAGTTGCTCAGAAATAATTTCCTAACCATAAATAATATACAAGATCAAAGTATTAATTTTTTAAAATCTACCAGCTGTAAAGAGATGAATATGTATGTATTTACATGGCTTCCTGTCATTGGTCCCTAACATTCTGAAACCTTCTCTCCGTACATTCTAGTGAGTCTGTCGAGAAAATTCTCTTTTTAAAGGTACATCCAAATTTAGAAGGGATGCCTTGAGATAAATGTACTGAAAACCCTAAAGAATAAAAAACTTCAGGAAGAAAATCTGTTGGAGGGTTCTTAGCAGTTGAATGAAATGTATTGAGCGCGCGCAAACGGAACCACGCCTACAAATTCCCCATGATGCACCTTGACAAGGTCAGTCTGAATACCAACTACTGACAAGTGTGGCGTAGTCTGAATCGGGGTAGTCTGAATCGGGGCCCCTTACGTGACCTCGTCAAAAGAAGTACACATGTTAGGGAATAAGGTGCTTTGTTTGAGATGTACCCCTTAGTCGTGAGGTTCCCTGAAAACTCAAATAACATCTGATGTCCGTATACAGATTGGTTTGGGATAACCTTCTGCTGAGTCAACCTGTGTGTGTGTGTGTGTGTGTGTGTGTGTGTGTGTGTGTGTGTGTGTGTGTGTGTGTGTGTGTGTGTGTGTGTGTGTGTGTGTGTGTGTGTGTGTGTGTGTGTGTGTGTGTGTGTGTGTGTGTGTGTGTGTGTGTGTGTGTGTGTGGATGTGTTTAACTATTCTTGTGGGGACCAGAAGTCCCTACAAGAACAGTAAACGAACAAAAAGTTGACCAGCTGGGGACATTTTGTTATTCCCCACAAGGTCAAATGCTATTTCTAGGGGGTTTAGGGTTAAGGTTAGAATTAGTGTTAGGGTTAGAATTAAGTTAAATATTAAGGTCAGGAGCTAGGGTTAGTTGTAGGGTTAGGGTTAGGAGCTAGGGTTAGGTTTAGGGTTAGGATAAAGTTTAGGTTCTTGGGTTAGGGTTAGGGTTAAGTTAGAGTACGGGTTAGGATTAGGGTTAGGTTTAGGGGTTAGGGAAAATAGGATTTTGAATGGGACTGAATTGTATGTCCCCACAAGGTTAGCTGTACAAGACTGTGTGTGTGTGTGTGTGTGTGTGTGTGTGTGTGTGTGTGTGTGTGTGTGTGTGTGTGTGTGTGTGTGTGTGTGTGTGTGTGTGTGTGTGTGTGTGTGTGTGTGCGCGCCATGGGTAGAGAGATAATCACAAATGTTGTTGAAAAATAAATGTCACTCCACATGATGTTGAGGATCTGTGACGGGTGTGTGTGTGTGTGTGTGTGTGTGTGTGTGTGTGTGTGTGTGTCAGTTTGAAATATCACGTCCCCCGTGAATGCATGAATACACACACAGACACACACCTACCGAAGAATTCGTGGGAATAGCGTCTTCCTTTTATCTTTTAGAAATGTGCGCTGATATAGTATAGGAATACCTCATTATTCAGTGTTTATACTGGTATAGTATAGGAATACCTCATTATTCAGTGTTTATACTGGTATAGTATTGGAATACCTCATTATTCAGTGTTTATACTGGTATAGTATAGAAATACCTCATCATTTAGTGTTTGTACTGGTATAGTATAGGAATACCTCATCATTTAGTGTTTATACTGGTATAGTATAGGAATACCTCATTATTCAGTGTTTATACTGGTATAGTATAGGAATACCTCATCATTTAGTGTTTATACTGGCATAGTATAGAAATACCTCATCATTTAGTGTTTATACTGGTATAGAATAGAAATACCTCATCATTTAGTGTTTATACTGGCATAGTATAGGAATACCTCATCATTTAGTGTTTGTACTGGTATAGTATAGGAATACCTCATCATTTAGTGTTTATACTGGTATAATATAGGAATACCTCATCATTTATTGTTTATACAGGTATAGTATTGGAATACGTCATCATTTAGTGTTTATACTGGTATAGTATAGGAATACCTCATCATTTAGTGTTTATACTGGTATAGTATAGAAATACCTCATCATTTAATGTGTATACTGGTATAGTATAGGAATACCTCATCATTTAGTGTTTATACAGGTATAATATAGGAATACCTCATCATTTAGTGTTTATACTGGTATAGTATAGGAATACCTCATCATTTAGTGTTTATACTGGTATAGTATAGAAATACCTCATCATTTAGTGTTTATACTGGTATAGTATAGAAATACCTCATCATTTAGTGTTTATACAGGTATAGTATAGAAATACCTCATCATTTAGTGTTTATACTGGTATAATATAGGAATACCTCATCATTTAGTGTTTATACAGGTATAGTATTGGAATACGTCATCATTTAGTGTTTATACTGGTATAGTATAGAAATACCTCATCATTTAGTGTTTATACTGGTATAGTATAGAAATACCTCATCATTTAGTGTTTATACTGGCATAGTATAGGAATACCTCATCATTTAGTGTTTGTACTGGTATAGTATAGGAATACCTCATCATTTAGTGTTTATACTGGTATAATATAGGAATACCTCATCATTTAGTGTTTATACTGGTATAGTATAGAAATACCTCATCATTTAATGTGTATACTGGTATAGTATAGGAATACCTCATCATTTAGTGTTTATACAGGTATAATATAGGAATACCTCATCATTTAGTGTTTATACTGGTATAGTATAGGAATACCTCATCATTTAGTGTTTATACTGGTATAGTATAGAAATACCTCATCATTTAGTGTTTATACTGGTATAGTATAGAAATACCTCATCATTTAGTGTTTATACAGGTATAGTATAGAAATACCTCATCATTTAGTGTTTATACTGGTATAATATAGGAATACCTCATCATTTAGTGTTTATACAGGTATAGTATTGGAATACGTCATCATTTAATGTTTATACTGGTATAGTATAGAAATACCTCATCATTTAGTGTTTATACTGGTATAGTATAGAAATACCTCATCATTTAGTGTTTATACTGGCATAGTATAGGAATACCTCATCATTTAGTGTTTGTACTGGTATAGTATAGGAATACCTCATCATTTAGTGTTTATACTGGTATAATATAGGAATACCTCATCATTTAGTGTTTATACTGGTATAGTATAGAAATACCTCATCATTTAATGTGTATACTGGTATAGTATAGGAATACCTCATCATTTAGTGTTTATACAGGTATAATATAGGAATACCTCATCATTTAGTGTTTATACTGGTATAGTATAGGAATACCTCATCATTTAGTGTTTATACTGGTATAGTATAGAAATACCTCATCATTTAGTGTTTATACTGGTATAGTATAGAAATACCTCATCATTTAGTGTTTATACAGGTATAGTATAGAAATACCTCATCATTTAGTGTTTATACTGGTATAATATAGGAATACCTCATCATTTAGTGTTTATACAGGTATAGTATTGGAATACGTCATCATTTAGTGTTTATACTGGTATAGTATAGAAATATCTCATCATTTAGTGTTTATACTGGTATAGTATAGAAATACCTCATCATTTAGTGTTTATACTGGCATAGTATAGGAATACCTCATAATTTAGTGTTTGTACTGGTATAGTATAGGAATACCTCATCATTTAGTGTTTATACTGGTATAATATAGGAATACCTCATCATTTATTGTTTATACAGGTATAGTATTGGAATACGTCATCATTTAGTGTTTATACTGGTATAGTATAGGAATACCTCATCATTTAGTGTTTATACTGGTATAGTATAGAAATACCTCATCATTTAATGTGTATACTGGTATAGTATAGGAATACCTCATCATTTAGTGTTTATACAGGTATAATATAGGAATACCTCATCATTTAGTGTTTATACTGGTATAGTATAGGAATACCTCATCATTTAGTGTTTATACTGGTATAGTATAGAAATACCTCATCATTTAGTGTTTATACTGGTATAGTATAGAAATACCTCATCATTTAGTGTTTATACAAGTATAGTATAGGAATACCTCATCATTTAGTGTTTATACTGGTATAATATAGGAATACCTCATCATTTAGTGTTTATACAGGTATAGTATTGGAATACGTCATCATTTAGTGTTTATACTGGTATAGTATAGGAATACCTCATCATTTAGTGTTTATACTGGTATAGTATAGAAATACCTCATCATTTAGTGTTTATACTGGTATAGTATAGAAATACCTCATCATTTAGTGTTTATACAGGTATAGTATAGGAATACCTCATCATTTAGTGTTTATACTGGTATAGTATAGAAATACCTCATCATTTAGTGTTTATACTGGTATAGTAAACTAATCATGTAATTAAACTAATCATGTAAACTTTTATTTACTAGGAAGTCGGGCACGACGGAAAAATGTTTATAGAGTCTCTATTTCCCGAATCAACTCTTCAGATAGTTCCATGTCTTATCGAGTACATTCTTTTATTATTGATTATTAATCTTTACCTTACGTTAGTCTCATTCCAAATGTCGTAAAATTCTTGGTTATCTGCACGAACCCGAGCATAAATTATGAATCAGTGATATACAAATTGGCTTATTTATTTATTTATTTATTAAGTCAATCACAGAAATACATAACAAACAGTAGATATTGGTTACCAACACAATGCATTGAATAACATGATAGAAAATCCCTAGTGGGCTAAGCTGATATGACGGCTGGGTAGACAAAGGAAAGGGGTGGGGACTGAGAAAGAGCGGGAGAACAGAATGGATAACCACACTCATAGAAATTGCTAATATTTTACATGAACGAATGCTCGTTCCAAAAATAAATTGAAATGTACATATTTACGAGTGTATGTCTTGTTGTCTCTCTCTGTGGTCGCCGGTCCGTCTGCTGGAGAGAGTCGACAGAAAAGTCTCTGGTTGCGTTTCCCCGAAGGTCAAAGACATAGGTGGTTAGAATGGATACTTCAGAGAACCATTCGGGAATGTTCTTAGAATAGATGTTTCGGCGGTTGTCGGTATTCTCGTTCTAGGTTTACGTCATTTCTAGCTGCAGACTAATAATTTGTTGTCTAGAATTTCTCACTTATTCTGTAGTGATCGACAGTCTCCGAGTTGAACCGTTTCCAGCCGTGTAGCCAACGCTCCACGTGGTATGGTCTTCGGATCTTGTAGTTTTAAACCATTTCACACGTATCTTCAGCTGAATGTTTTCTAGTCTTAGGAATTCAACCATTTGCAACCTTACACCGTGTTGCTGACGTTGCTTCCAGAGGCAGTTTGGAACTCGGTAGTGAGTGTTGCAACCCGAGGACAGATCTTTTTTTTTTTACATGCTACGTGCTTCAGCACTTCGACGGTCCCGTTCTGTGAGCTTCTGTGGTCTACCACTTCACAACTGAGCCGTTGTTGCTCCTAGAAGTTTCCACTTTACAACAACAGCACTTATGGACGTGGTCTGGTGTGAATTGCGTTACGTGGGCTCTTATACGTGGGTAGAAAAGGGGCGCGTCCATGACAGCGACATAATGTCTATGTTCACGAGGGCGTTGGTACTGACTTGGGTAACTTTATATGAAAACCCATATTTTCTCATTTAGAAGGCTAACATCACATTACATCTTTTTACAAATAGTTTCATGTTTAATCACATACGTTTCACAATATTTAGACGTAAACCTGGCAACTGGGAGATGTACACTTGAAGAGATACAGCTATGTGTGTTTCCTGTCCTTCATGAGATCACCAAATGAAACACACTCGACATCACTGTCCCTTAAGTGTCCACGGACCATTAACACCTTCTCAAAACTAGACATATTGTTTAATTCTCCCATTTTGGGGATTAGGAGTTTGGTCAAGTCTCTCTTTGTTCTCTCTCTCCCTCAATACTGCATGTTCAACGGTCCATTCCAGGAATTTATGACCTGCCGTTAAGTCATAAAACTGTGGAGAGAGAGAGAGAGAGAGGCAGACCTGGCTCTCAAGAGAAGACAGGATATGTGCACACTGCCCACATAATGAGGTGGAAACTGAGCTGCACTTTCTAACCTCCTGCCAAATGTATGACCATATTAGAGACACATATTTCCCTCAGATTACACAGATTCACAAAGAACTCGAAAACGAACCTGATTTTGATAACCTCCCATATCTACTGGGTGAAATACCACAGTGTGCCGTCACAGCAGCAAGATTTGTGACCTGATGCCACAAGGAAAGGGCAACCAGTGAAGAACAAACACCATTGTAAATACAACCCATATTTATGTTTATTTATTTTCTCTTTTGTACTTTAACCATTTGCACATCGTTACAACACTGCATATAGACATAATATGACATGTGACATGTCTTTATTCATTTGGAACTTCTGTGAGTGTAAAGTTCAATGTTCATTTGTTATAGTTTTTTTTCTCTTTTGTTTATTATCTACTTCACTTGCCTTGGAAATGTTAACACATGTTTCCCATGCCAATAAAGCACCTTAAATTGAAATTAATTGAAATTAGGGGGGGGGGGGGGGGGCCCACCAGGGCACGTCCTCACAGATTAGTATATTGTCCTATTAATAAGCTGTAACTGGGATGATGACGGTATATCATATCAAGTCAAATTGTATTAGTCACATAGACATGGTTAGCAGATGTCAATGCGAGTGTAGCGAAATGCTTGTGCTTCTGGTTCCGACAATGCAGTAATATCTAACAAGTAATCTAGCAATTCCCCAACTACCTAATACACACAAATCTAAAGGGGTGAATGAGAATATGTACAGTTGAAGTCGGAAGTTTACAGACACCTTAGCCAAATACATATAAACTCAGTTTCTTTTTTCTTTTCTTTTTTTTTACAAATCCTGACATTTAATCCTAGTAAAAAATCCCTGTCTTAGGTCAGTTAGGATCACCACTTTATTTTAAGAATGTGAAATGTCAGAATAAAAGTAGAGAGAATGATTTATTTCAGCTTTTATTCCTTTCATCACATTCCCAGTGGGTCAGAAGTTTACATACACTCAATTAGTATTTGGTAGCATTGCCTTTAAATAGTTTAACTTGGGTCAAACGTTTTGGGTAGCCTTCCACAAGCTTCCAACAATAAGTTGGGTGAATTTTGTCCCATTCCTCCTGACAGAGCTGGTGTAACTGAGTCAGGTTTGTAGGCCTCCTTGCTCCCACACACCTTTTCAGTTCTGCCCACACATTTTCTATAGGATTGAGGTCAGGGCTTTGTGATGGCCACTCCAATACTTTGACTTTATTGTCCTTAAGCCATTTTGCCACAACTTTGGAAGTATGCTTGGGGTCATTGTCCATTTGGAAGACCCATTTGCGACCAAGCTTTAAATTCCTGGCTGATGTCTTGAGATGTTGCTTCAATATATCCACGTAATATTCCTGCCTCATGATGCCATCTATTTTGTGAAGTGCACCAGTCCCTCCTGCAGCAAAGCACCCCCACAACATGATGCTGCCACCCTCGTGCTTCACGGTTGGGATGGCGTTCTTTGGCTTGCAAGCCTCCCCCTTTTTCCTCCAAACATAATGATGGTCATTATGGCCAAACAGTTATATTTTTGTTTCATCAAACCAGAGGACATTTCTCCAAAAAGTACGATCTTTGTCCCCATGTGCAGTTGCAAACCGTAGTCTGGCTTTTTTATGGCGGTTTTGGAGCAGTGGCTTCTTCCTTGCTGAGCGGCCTTTCAGGTTATGTCGATATAGGACTCGTTTTACTGTGGAAATAGATACTTTTGTACCTGTTTCCTCCAGCATCTTCACAAGGTCCTTTACTGTTGTTCTGGGATTGATTTGCACTTTCCACACCAAAGTACGTTCATCTCTAGGAGACAGAACGCGTCTCCTTCCTGAGTGGTACGACGGCTGCGTGGTCTCATGGTGTTTATACTTGCGTACTACTGTTTGTACAGATGAACATGGTACCTTCAGGCGTTTGGAAATTGCTACCAAGGATGAACCAGACTTGTGGAGGTCTTGGCTGATTTATTTTGATTTTCCCATGATGTCAAGCAAAGAGGCACTGTGTTTGAAGGTAGGCCTTGAAATACATACACAGTTTAGAGATGCCTTAGTGTCCCTGGGGACAGTTTAGAGAGACGCCTTAGTGTCCCTGGGGACAGTTTAGAGAGACGCCTTAGTGTCCCTGGGGACAGTTTAGAGAGACGCCTTAGTGTCCCTGGGGACAGTGTAGAGAGATGCCTTAGTGTCCCTGGGGACAGTTTAGAGAGACGCCTTAGTGTCCCTGGGGACAGTTTAGAGAGACGCCTTAGTGTCCCTGGGGACAGTTTAGAGAGATGCCTTAGTGTCCCTGGGGACAGTTTAGAGAGACGCCTTAGTGTCCCTGGGGACAGTTTAGAGATCCCTTAGTGTCCCTGGGGACAGTTTAGAGAGACGCCTTATTGTCCCTGGGGACAGTTTAGAGAGACGCCTTAGTGTCCCTGGGGACAGTTTAGAGAGACGCCTTAGTGTCCCTGGGGACAGTTTAGAGAGACGCCTTAGTGTCCCTGGGGACAGTTTAGAGAGACGCCTTAGTGTCCCTGGGGACAGTTTAGAGAGATGCCTTAGTGTCCCTGGGGACAGTTTAGAGAGATGCCTTAGTGTCCCTGGGGACAGTTTAGAGAGATGCCTTAGTGTCCCTGGGGACAGTTTAGAGAGACGCATTAGTGTCCCTGGGGACAGTTTAGAGAGACGCCTTAGTGTCCCTGGGGACAGTTTAGAGAGACGCCTTAGTGTCCCTGGGGACAGTTTAGAGAGACGCCTTAGTGTCCCTGGGGACAGTTTAGAGAGATGCCTTAGTGTCCCTGGGGACAGTTTAGAGAGACGCCTTAGTGTCCCTGGGGACAGTTTAGAGAGATGCCTTAGTGTCCCTGGGGACAGTTTAGAGAGACGCCTTAGTGTCCCTGGGGACAGTTTAGAGAGATGCCTTAGTGTCCCTGGGGACAGTTTAGAGAGATGCCTTAGTGTCCCTGGGGACAGTTTAGAGAGACGCCTTAGTGTCCCTGGGGACAGTTTAGAGAGACGCATTAGTGTCCCTGGGGACAGTTTAGAGAGACGCCTTAGTGTCCCTGGGGACAGTTTAGAGAGACGCCTTAGTGTCCCTGGGGACAGTTTAGAGAGATGCCTTAGTGTCCCTGGGGACAGTTTAGAGAGATGCCTTAGTGTCCCTGGGGACAGTTTAGAGAGACGCCTTAGTGTCCCTGGGGACAGTTTAGAGAGACGCATTAGTGTCCCTGGGGACAGTTTAGAGAGACGCCTTAGTGTCCCTGGGGACAGTTTAGAGAGACGCCTTAGTGTCCCTGGGGACAGTTTAGAGAGACGCCTTAGTGTCCCTGGGGACAGTTTAGAGAGACGCCTTAGTGTCCCTGGGGACAGTTTAGAGAGACGCCTTAGTGTCCCTGGGGACAGTGTAGAGAGATGCCTTAGTGTCCCTGGGGACAGTTTAGAGAGACGCCTTAGTGTCCCTGGGGACAGTTTAGAGAGACGCCTTAGTGTCCCTGGGGACAGTTTAGAGAGATGCCTTAGTGTCCCTGGGGACAGTTTAGAGAGACGCCTTAGTGTCCCTGGGGACAGTTTAGAGATCCCTTAGTGTCCCTGGGGACAGTTTAGAGAGACGCCTTATTGTCCCTGGGGACAGTTTAGAGAGACGCCTTAGTGTCCCTGGGGACAGTTTAGAGAGACGCCTTAGTGTCCCTGGGGACAGTTTAGAGAGACGCATTAGTGTCCCTGGGGACAGTTTAGAGAGACGCCTTAGTGTCCCTGGGGACAGTTTAGAGAGACGCCTTAGTGTCCCTGGGGACAGTTTAGAGAGACGCCTTAGTGTCCCTGGGGACAGTTTAGAGAGATGCCTTAGTGTCCCTGGGGACAGTTTAGAGAGACGCCTTAGTGTCCCTGGGGACAGTTTAGAGAGATGCCTTAGTGTCCCTGGGGACAGTTTAGAGAGACGCCTTAGTGTCCCTGGGGACAGTTTAGAGAGATGCCTTAGTGTCCCTGGGGACAGTTTAGAGAGATGCCTTAGTGTCCCTGGGGACAGTTTAGAGAGACGCCTTAGTGTCCCTGGGGACAGTTTAGAGAGACGCATTAGTGTCCCTGGGGACAGTTTAGAGAGACGCCTTAGTGTCCCTGGGGACAGTTTAGAGAGACGCCTTAGTGTCCCTGGGGACAGTTTAGAGAGACGCCTTAGTGTCCCTGGGGACAGTTTAGAGAGACGCCTTAGTGTCCCTGGGGACAGTTTAGAGAGACGCCTTAGTGTCCCTGGGGACAGTTTAGAGAGATGCCTTAGTGTCCCTGGGGACAGTTTAGAGAGATGCCTTAGTGTCCCTGGGGACAGTTTAGAGAGATGCCTTAGTGTCCCTGGGGACAGTTTAGAGAGACGCCTTAGTGTCCCTGGGGACAGGTTAGAGAGACGCCTTAGTGTCCCTGGGGACAGTTTAGAGAGACGCCTTAGTGTCCCTGGGGACAGTTTAGAGAGACGCCTTAGTGTCCCTGGGGACAGTTTAGAGAGACGCCTTAGTGTCCCTGGGGACAGTTTAGAGAGACGCCTTAGTGTCCCTGGGGACAGTTTAGAGAGATGCCTTAGTGTCCCTGGGGACAGTTTGGAGAGACGCCTTAGTGTCCCTGGGGACAGTCTAGAGAGACGCCTTAGTGTCCCTGGGGACAGTTTAGAGAGACGCCTTAGTGTCCCTGGGGACAGTTTAGAGAGACGCCTTAGTGTCCCTGGGGACAGTTTAGAGAGACGCCTTAGTGTCCCTGGGGACAGTTTAGAGAGACGCCTTAGTGTCCCTGGGGACAGTTTAGAGAGACGACTTAGTGTCCCTGGGGACAGTTTGGAGAGACGCCTTAGTGTCCCTGGGGACAGTTTGGAGAGACGCCTTAGTGTCCCTGGGGACAGTTTAGAGAGATGCCTTAGTGTCCCTGGGGACAGTTTGGAGAGACGCCTTAGTGTCCCTGGGGACAGTTTAGAGAGACGCCTTAGTGTCCCTGGGGACAGTTTAGAGATCCCTTAGTGTCCCTGGGGACAGTTTAGAGAGATGCCTTAGTGTCCCTGGGGACAGTTTAGAGAGACGCATTAGTGTCCCTGGGGACAGTTTAGAGAGACGCATTAGTGTCCCTGGGGACAGTTTAGAGAGATCCCTTAGTGTCCCTGGGGACAGTTTAGAGATCCCTTAGTGTCCCTGGGGACAGTTTAGAGATCCCTTAGTGTCCCTGGGGACAGTTTGGAGAGACGCCTTAGTGTCCCTGGGGACAGTTTAGAGAGACGCCTTAGTGTCCCTGGGGACAGTTTAGAGATCCCTTAGTGTCCCTGGGGACAGTTTAGAGAGACGCCTTAGTGTCCCTGGGGACAGTTTAGAGATCCCTTAGTGTCCCTGGGGACAGTTTAGAGATCCCTTAGTGTCCCTGGGGACAGTTTAGAGAGATGCCTTAGTGTCCCTGGGGACAGTTTAGAGAGATGCCTTAGTGTCCCTGGGGACAGTTTGGAGAGACGCCTTAGTGTCCCTGGGGACAGTTTAGAGAGACGCCTTAGTGTCCCTGGGGACAGTTTAGAGATCCCTTAGTGTCCCTGGGGACAGTTTAGAGATCCCTTAGTGTCCCTGGGGACAGTTTAGAGAGACGCCTTAGTGTCCCTGGGGACAGTTTAGAGATCCCTTAGTGTCCCTGGGGACAGTTTAGAGATCCCTTAGTGTCCCTGGGGACAGTTTAGAGATCCCTTAGTGTCCCTGGGGACAGTTTAGAGATCCCTTAGTGTCCCTGGGGACAGTTTAGAGATCCCTTAGTGTCCCTGGGGACAGTTTAGAGATCCCTTAGTGTCCCTGGGGACAGTTTAGAGATCCCTTAGTGTCCCTGGGGACAGTTTAGAGATCCCTTAGTGTCCCTGGGGACAGTTTAGAGATCCCTTAGTGTCCCTGGGGACAGTTTAGAGATCCCTTAGTGTCCCTGGGGACAGTTTAGAGATCCCTTAGTGTCCCTGGGGACAGTTTAGAGATCCCTTAGTGTCCCTGGGGACAGTTTAGAGATCCCTTAGTGTCCCTGGGGACAGTTTAGAGAGACGACTTAGTGAAAGAGGAATGTTATAATGCTATGTGTTGTGTTAGTTGACTGTGTTTTGTGCATATTGTGTATGTTTACGTCTGTGTAATATGTGTCATGCTGTATTTGACTTGTTTTATATTGTATTAGTTGGTTTAATTCTATGTAATTGTATATGCATGGCTCCCTTGAAAAATAGACACTGGTCTCAATAGTGACTCCCTGGTAATATATAGATAAAATAATAAATTGTGTAGGAACTGGAAATCAGAGCAGAGAGAGAGGACGAGGAGAGAGAGAGAGAGGAAGAGAGAGAGATGACGAGGAGAGAGAGGGAGAGAGAGATTGATGACGAGGAGAGAGAGGTAGAGAGCACCTATAGCATTCTGAAACTCATCTGATGGTTCATAAATATTTGCCTTATTTTCCTTCCAATGAAGCTTATTGAACAGAACTGAACTGACAGGGAGAGAAAATAGTGCTTAATGAGCTAAATGTTACAGAATAATAGTTGTGTATTTCACCTGTGTTTTAATACTCAGTTGTGACTTGTGTGTTTTGCATGTTCCATCTCCCCCATGAGAGTGGAGTTACGGCCAGGATCTGCCATTATCAACGGCCACCCTGGAGCAATTAGAGTTCAGTGCCTTGCTCAAGGGCACACTAGCATATATTCTCACCTTGTCGGGGTACTCGAACCAGCCACCTTTTGGTTACTGGCCCAACACGCTAACTTACAGAGGAGAGAGACAACGAGATAGTTCTCTTCATGCTTCAACAATATTTGCATTTGAATTTCCTGCCTATAAAGCTTATTGAATTAAACAAAATAGAGAGAGAGAGAGAGAGAGAGAGAGAGAGAGAGAGAGAGAGAGAGAGAGAGAGAGAGAGAGAGAGAGGTGGAAACAGAGGCACTTTAATGAGATCAAGAGAAATGGAGAGAGAGAAATGCTTTGAAGTCTTAAAATCTGAACCTCATTAAATAGATAGAATGGAAGAGATGGGAGCGAGAGAGTATAGTGAGGGAGAGATAGAAAGAAAGAGAGAGAGAGACATGAAGAGAGAGATAAATGGAGAGAGAGATAAATGGAGAGAGAAAGAGAGAGAGATTAAGAGATCATGAGCAGATGAGCTCCTGAGTCTTAGGGGAATTGTTCTCCAAAAATATATATTTAGAGTTGGATGAACTTCCTCTGTGTGCTACCTATATCCCCTCACTAGAATCCCCATACTTTAACGATGACAGCTTCTCCATCCTAGAGGGGGAGATCAATTTTTTCCAGGCCCAGGGACATGTACTAGTCTGTGGCGACCTAAACGCCAGAACTGGACAAGAACCTGACACCCTCATCACACAGGGGGACAAACACCCACCTGGAGGTGACAGCATTCCCTCCCCTATATGCCCCCCCCCCCCCCCCCCCCCCCCCAGCACACAGGGAGACAAACACCTACCTGGAGGTGACAGCATTCTCTCCCAAATATGCCCCCCTAGACAATGTTAGACTTCGAGGGGACTCCTACAGCAGATACACCTATAGCTCATCTGCTGGCAGTAGTACTGCAGACTACTTTATCACTGACCTCAACCCAGAGTCTCTCAGAGCGTTCACAGTCAGCCCACTGACACCCCTATCAGACCACAGCAAGAGTCTACTTGAACAGAGCAATACTCAATCATGAGGCATCAAAGCTAAAGGAACTGAATATTATTAAGAAATGCTATAGATGGAAGGAAAGTAGTGTAGAATCCTACCAGAAAACAATTAGGCAACAACAAATTCAATCCATTCTAGACAACTTCCTGGATAAAACATTTCACTGTAATAGTGAAGGCGTAAACTTGGCAGTAGAAAGCCTAAACAATATATTTAACCTCTCTGCTTTCCTATCAAATTTTAAAATGTCAAGCAGACAACCTAAGAAAATGAACAACAATGACAAATGGTTTGATGAAGAATGCAAAAATCTAACAACGAAATTAAGAAACCTGTCCAACCAAAAACATAGAGACCAGTAAAACCTGAGTCTACACCTTCACTATGGTGAATCACTAAAACAATACAGAAATACACTACGGAAAAAGAAGGAACAGCACGTCAGAAATCAGCTCAATGTAATTGAAGAATCCATAGAATCGAACCACTTCTGGGAAAATAGGAAAACACTAAACAAACAACACGAAGAGTTATCTATCCAAAATGGAAATGTGTGGATCAACCTCTTCTCTAATCTTTGTGGACATACAACAAAGAACAAACGTCAAAAATATATATGTCCACATTTGTTTAAATCCCTGTTAGTAAGAATATCTTCTTTGTCAAGATAATTCATCCAGATGACAGGTGTGGCATATCAAGAAACTGATTAAACAGCATGATCAGTACATAGGTGCACCTTGTGAAATAGAAAATGGTGCCATCTGGTTTGCTTAATATAAGGAATCTGAAATGATTTATACTTTTGATACTTAATTATATTTTAGCAATAAACATTTACTTTTGATACTTAAGTATATTTAAAACCAAATACTTTTAGACTTTTACTCAAGTAGTATTTCACTGGGTGAATTTCACTTTTACTTTTACTTTATGAGGGTCACTCTGACAGAGCTCCAGAGTTCCTCTGTGGAGATGGACAACCATCTCTGCAGCACTCTACCAATCAGGACTTTATGGTAGAGCGGCCAGACAGAAGCCACTCCTCAGTAAAAGGCACATGACAGCCCGCTTGGAATTTGCCGAAAGGCACCTAAAGGACAATCAGACCATGAGAATCAAGATTCTCTGGTCTGATGAAACCAAGATTGAATGCCAAGCTTCGTGTCTAGAGGAAACCTGGCACCGCTCATCACCTGGCCAATATCATCCCTACGGTGAAGCATTGTGGTGGCAGCATCATGCCCTGGGGATTTTTTTCAGCTGCAGGAACTGGGAGACTAGTCAGGATCGAGGGTCTTCAACATATAAATTCACCAATAAAAGAAATGTCCCTTTTTCAGGACCCTGTCTTTCAAAGATAATTAGTAAAAATCCAAATAACTTCACAGATCTTCATTGTAAAGGGTTTAAACACTGTTTACCATGCTTGTTCAATGAACCATAAACAATTAATGAACATGCACCTGTGGAACGGTCGTTAAGACACTTACAGCTTACAGACGGTAGGCAATTAAGGTCAAAGTTATGAAAACCTAGGACACTAAAGAGGCCTTTCTACTGACTCTGAATATCACCAAAAGAAAGATGCCCAGGGTCCCTGCTCATCTGCGTGTACATGCCCTGGGCATGCTGTAAGGAGGCATGAGGACTCCAGATGTGGCCAGGTCAATAAATTGCAATATCCATACTGTGAGATGTCTAGGACAGCAGACCAGGGTTAACAACACCTGCACAGGATCGGTGCATCTGAACATCACACCTGCGGGACAGGTACAGGATTGCAACAACAACTGCCCAAGTTACACCAGGAACGCACAATCCCTCCATCAGTGCTCAGACTGTCCACAATAGGCTGAGAGAGGCTGGACTGAGGGCTTGTAAGCCTGTTGTAAGGCAGGTCCTCACCAGACATCACCGGCAACAACGTCGCCTTTGGAAACAAACCTACTGTCGCTGGACCAGACAGGACTGGAAAAAAAGTGCTCTTCAGTGATGAGTCGCGGTTTTGTCTCACCAGGGGTGATGGTCGGAGTCACGTTTATCGTCGAAGGAATGAGCGTTACACCGAGGCCTGTACTCTGGAGCGGGATCGATTTTGGAGGTGGAGGGTCCGTCATGGTCTGGGGCGGTGTGTCACAGCATCATCGGACTGAGCTTGTTGTCGTTGCAGGCAATCTAAACGCTGTGCGTTACAGGGAAGACATCCTCATCCCTCATGTTGTACCCTTCCTGCAGGCTCATCCTGACATGACCCTCCAGCATGACAATGCCACCATCCATACTGCTCGTTCTGTGCGTGATTTCCTGCAAGACAGGAATGTCCTTGTTCTGCCATGGCCAGCGAAGAGCCCGGATCTCAATTCCATTGAGCATGTCTAGGACCTGTTAGATCGGAGGGTGAGGGCTAGGGCAATTCCCCCCAGAAATGTCCGGGAACTTGCAGGTACCTTGGCGGAGGAGTTGGTAGCATCTCACAGCAAGAACTGACAAATCCGGTGCAGTCCATGAGGAGGAGATGCACTGCAGTACTTAATGCAGCTGGTGGCCACACCAGATACTGACTGTTACTTTTGATGTTGACCCCCCCTTTGTTCAGGGACACATTATTGAAATTTTTGTTAGTCACATGTCTGTGGAACTTGTTCCGTTTTATGTCTCAGTTGTTGAATCTTGTTCATAAAAATATTTACACATGTTAAGTTTGCTGAAAATAAACGCAGTGAACATTTACGTTTCTTTTTTTGCTGATTTTATATTCACGAATTGGCGAGGGCGCTAGAACAGTCTGCAGTACCCGGCTTCACCCTGCTAGAATCTGAAGTCAAATGTCTACTGTTTGCTTATGATCTGGTGCTTCTGTCACCAACCAATGAGTGCCTACAGCAGCACCT
>NC_074700.1:32550905-32575905 GCF_029448725.1 Salvelinus fontinalis | reverse complement strand
CTCCAGCCAGTCGATAAGAATGTTATGATCTGTAGTATCAAACGCGGTTGAACCGCTGTCACAAATAAATACTGTATATTTGTGGCAAATCCAACACAAAACATCGCTGGGTACCACTCTTTTTTAAAACATGGTGGTGGCTGCATCATGTTATGGATATGCTTGTCGTCTGGCAAGGACTAGGGAGTTTTTCAGGATAAAAATAAATGGAATGTTGCTAAGCACAGGCTAAATCCTAGAGGAAACCTGGTTCAGTCTGTTTTCCACCAGACACTGAGAGACAAATTCACCTTTCAGCAGGACAATAACCTAAAACACAAGGCCAAATCTACATTGGAGTTGCTTAACAAAATAACATTGAATGTTCCTTGGTGGCTAACCCCATTCTGTAACACAATGTCACGCCCTGACCTTAGAGAGCCTTGTTATTTCTCTATTTGGTTTGGTCAGGGTGTGATTTGGGTGGGCATTCTAGTTTTTCTATTTCTTTGTTGGCCGGGTATGGTTCCCAATCAGAGGCAGCTGTCTATCGTTGTCTCTGATTGGGGATCATACTTAGGAAGCTGTTTTCCACCTTTAGTTTGTGGGATCTTGAGTTTGTATAGTTACTGTGATAGCTGCAGAACGTTACGTTCGTTTATTTCTTTGTTGTTCATCTAATAAAGTAAGATGTACGTTTACCACGCTGCACCTTGGTCTCCTCATTCCATCAACGAACGTGACACAACAAAATGATGAAACAAGTAAAGGTGTGTGAATACTTTATGAATCGCTCTGTCGGTACAGAAATAGAAACAGCTCTGGGATGAACTGCCTCAGCAACATTTCTGAATGAACTATGTGACAGATGGCCTAGGTTGCTCTCTCTCTCTCTCTCTCTCTCTCTCTCTCTCTCTCTCTCTCTCTCTCTCTCTCTCTCGCTCTCTCTCTCGCTCTCTCTCTCACCCTCTCTCTCTCTCTCTCACCATCTCTCTCACCCTCTCTCTCTCTCTCACCCTCTCTCTCTCTCTCTCTCTCTCTCTCTCTCTCTCACCCTCTCTCTCTCTCTCTCTCTCTCTCTCTCTCTCTCTCTCACCCTCTCTCTCTCTCTCTCTCTCTCACCCTCTCTCTCTCTCTCTCTCTCTCTCTCTCTCTCTCTGTCTCTCTCTCTCTCTCTCTCTCTCTCTCTCTCTCTCTCTCTCTCACCCTCTCTCTCTCTCTCTCTCTCTCTCTCTCACCTCTCTCTCTCTCTCTCTCTCTCTCTCTCTCTCTCTCTCTCACCCTCTCTCTCTCTCTCTCTCTCACCCTCTCTCTCTTTCTCTCTCCTCCCTTTATCACCCCATCTCCAGGTTGAGACACTTCTCCAGCCGGTTGACAGGAATGTTGTCATCGATAACATCCAACGTGATGGAACTGCTGTCACAGTGAGATATATAGCTTCTGTCTGAACAGAAACAGAAATAGCTCTGGGTAGACTGCTTTAACAGCATTTCTAAATGAATTACGTGACAGAAAGTTGTTCCTTTCTATCTCTATCACTATCTGTCTTTCTCATCATCAATTCAATTTCAATTTAAGGGGCTTTATTGACATGGGAAACATATGTTAAACATTGCCAAAGCACGTGAAGTAAATGATAAACAAAAGTGGAATAAACAAAAAAAGTGAACAACAGTAAACATTACACTCACAGAAGTTCCAAAAGAATAAAGACATTTCAAATGTCATATTATGTCTATATACAGTGTTGTAACGATGTGCAAATAGTTAAAGTACAAAAGGAAAAACAAATCAACATAAATATAGGTTGTATTTACAATGGTGTTTGTTCTTCACTGGTTGCCCTTTTCTTGTGACAACAGGTCACAAATCTTGCTACTGTGATGGAACACTGTGGTATTTCACCCAGTAGATATGGGAGTTTATCAAAAGTGGGTTTGTTTAAAAAAAAAAATGGTGGATCTGTATAATCTGAGGGAAATATGTGTCTCTAATATGGTCATACATTTGTCAGGAGGGCATCTCTCCATTTCTGTTTCTCTATTTGTTTTAAAGGAATAGTGCAAGATTTAGAGATTCAGGTAATTTATCTACTTACCCAGAGTCAGACAAACTAATATCATTTTTATGTCTCTTCATGCAGCTTGGAGATGATTCAAGCTAGCATATCGCTAGCTTAGCACAATTGCTGTAAATCTTCCGCTACAGTAGCCAGGTCCTGTCACAAGCAGGGGAATTAACTGTACCTGGGTGATTGGTCATTTTTTGTGTAATCTGATGGAAATGTCTCTAATATCATCATCTCTCTCCTCAGAGAGAGAGACAGAAAGAGAGAGAGGGGGTAGAGAGATACAGAGAGAGAGAGACAGGGGGAGAGAGAGAGACAGAAAGAGAGAGAGGGGGTAGAGAGAGACAGAGCGAGGGGGAGAGTGAGAGAGAGAGAAACAGAAAGAGAGAGAGGGGGTAGAGAGATACAGAGAGAGAGAGACAGGGGGGGAGAGAGAGAGAGACAGAAAGAGAGAGGGGGTAGAGAGATACAGAGAGAGAGAGACAGGGGGAGAGAGAGAGAGAGACAGAAAGAGAGAGGGGGTAGAGAGATACAGAGAGAGAGAGACAGGGGGAGAGAGAGAGACAGAAAGAGAGGGGGGGTAGAGAGATACAGAAAGAGAGAGACAGAGGGGGAGAGAGAGTAGTGGTGTCTGGAGAAGTTGGTGTACTCTAATTTTGCAAACATTTTGCCAAACGTCCCGCCCGCCGAAATGAAAGCCCGCCCTGTGAAACAGTGATATACACCTCCGGTCAAGTGTTTCTGTACACCTACTCATTCATTTGACTAATTTCTACATTGTAGAATAATAGTGAAGACATCAACACTATGAAATAACACATATGGAATCATGTAGTAACCAAAAAAGTTTTAAACAAATAAAAATATATTTTATATTTGAGATTCTTCAAATAGCCACCCTTTGCCTTGATGACAGCTCTGCACATTTCGCTGGCCATGGCAGAACACTGACATTCCTGTCTTGCAGGAAATCACTCACAGAACGAGCAGTGTGGCTGGTGGCATTGACATGCTGGAGGGTCATGTCAGGATGAGCCTGCAGGAAGGATACCACATGAGGGAGGAGGATGTCTTCCCTGTAACACACAGCGTTGAGATTGCCTGCAATGACAACAAGCTCAGTCCGATGATGCTGTGACACACCGCCCCAGACCATGACGGACCCTCCACCTCCAAATCGATCCCGCTCCAGAGTACAGGCCTTAGTGTAACGCTCATTCCTTCGATGATAAACGCGAATCCGACCATCACCCCTGGTGAGACAAAACCGCAACTTGTCAGTGAAGAGCACTTTTTGCCAGTCCTGTCTGGTCCAGTGACGGTGGGTTTGTGCCCATAGGCGACGTTGTTGCCGGTGATGTCTGCCTTCCAACAGGCCTACAAGCCCTCAGTCCAGCCTCTCTCAGCCTATTGCGGACAGTCTGAGCACTGATGGAGGGATTGTGCGTTCCTGGTGTAACTCGGCAGTTGTTGTTGCCATCCTGTACCTGTCCCGCAGGTGTGATGTTCGGATGTACCGATCCTGTGCAGGTGTTGTTACACGTGTTCTGCCACTGCGAGGACGATCAGCTGTCCGTCCTGTCTCCCTGTAGCGCTGTCTTAGGCGTCTCACAGTACGGACATTGCAATTTATTGTCCTGGCCACATCTGCAGTCCTCATGCCTCCTTGCAGCATACCTAAGGCACGTTCACACAGATGAGCAGGGACTCTGGGCATCTTTCTTTTGGTGTTTTTCAGAGTCAGTAGAAAGGCCTCTTTAGTGTCCAACGTTTTCATTACTGTGACCTTAATTACCTACCATCTGTAAGCTGTTAGTGTCTTAACGACCGTTCCACAGGTGCAGGGTCATTGAACAAGCATGTGAAACAGTGTTTAAACCCTTTACAATGAAGATCTGTGAAGTTATTTGGATTTTTACGAATTATCTTTGAAAGACAGGGTCCTGAAAATGGGACGTTTCTTATTTTGCTGAGTTTATATAGTAGCCATATTTAGGAAAACCAAAGTTCCAAAGGCTGGGCATAACATAGTATCATACAATAGGTTTTGTTGTGATTTCTATCTATCTATGTTGAAGATGTAAAACATATTTGTTGGTCTGATGTGTGTAATTAGGAGCATCCAGACGCTGCAATGAAATTGCTTCTTCCAGTTACTAATAAGCAATTTACAGTAGCTATTACAGTGAAATAATACCATGCTATTGTTTGAGGAGAGTGCACAGTTATGAACTTGAAAATATATTAATAAACCAATTAGGCACATTTGGGCACTCTTGATACAACATTTTGAACAGAAATGCAATGGTTCATTGAATCAGTCTAAAACATTGCAATCTAAATTGCACCTAACCTGGAATATTACATTATGGCCTTTCTCTTGCATTTCAAAGATGATGAAAAAATGTAATATAAATATGCATGTTTTTTTCTTTGCATAATCTTTTACCATATCTAATGTGTTATATTCTCCTACATTAATTTCACATTTCCACAAACTTCAAAGTGTTTCCTTTCAAATGGTATCACGAATCAGCATATTCTTGCTTCAGGTCCTGAGCTACAGGCAGTTAGATTTGGGTATGTCATTATTATATTTTTTTTAAAGGGTTTGATCCTTTTAATGATTTTAAAGCAATAAGATCCGCTTTAGACGACATCAGCATAGCAGTTGTTTTTGTCGGAGGTGGAACTGTGTTGTCAAATTCTCAAGCGTCTCCTGGCATTTATACCTGATGCGGACCTTGTCATTGTCTGCACGATATCCCATGCTGCCTTGTTTACAATTTCAAACACTGGAATGTGAGATGTAATCTACAACTCTATTAGGCTGATAGAAATCCTCATTATTTTGGTGAATGCATTTTTTTCTATACTCTCGTTCGGAACTTCTATTGCGAGTCGTACGGGTTGTTGTGGCAATGATCAAGAGCAAAGTACTATAAGTAAAAATACTTTCAAGTACTACTTAAGTAGTTTTTTGGGGGGTATCTGTTCCTTTAATATTTATATTTTTGACAACTTTTATTTTTACTTTTACTACATTCGTAAGGAAAAGAATGTACTTTTTACTCCATACATTTTTCCCTGACACCCAAAAGTACTCGTTACATTTTGAATGCTTAACAGGACAGGAAAATGGTCCAATTCACGCACTTATCAAGAGAACATCCCTGGCCATCCCTACTGCCTCTGATCTGGCGGACTCACTAAACACATGCTTTGTTTGTAAATGATGTCTGAGTGTTGGATTGAGCAAATCAAATCAAATCAAGTTTATTTTATATAGCCCTTCGTACATCAGCTAATATCTCAAAGTGCTGTACAGAAACCCAGCCTAAAACCCCAAACAGCAAGCAATGCAGGTGTAGAAGCACGGCGGCTAGGAAAAACTCCCTAGAAAGGCCAAAACCTAGGAAGAAACCTAGAGAGGAACCAGGCTATGAGGGGTGGCCAGTCCTCTTCTGGCTGTGCCGGGTGGAGATTATAACAGAACATGGCCAAGATGTTCAAAATGTTCATACATGACCAGCATGGTCAAATAATAATCAGGAGTAAATGTCAGCTGGCTTTTCATAGCCGATCATTAAGAGTATCTCTACCGTTCTCTACCGTTCCTGCGGTCTCTAGAGAGTTGAAAACAGCAGGTCTGGGACAGGTAGCACGTCCGGTGGACAGGTCAGGATTCCATAACCGCAGGCAGAACAGTTGAAACTGGAACAGCAGCAAGGTCAGGTGGACTGGGGACAGCAAGGAGTCATCATGCCCGGTAGTCCTGACGCATGGTCCTAGGGCTCAGGTCCTCCGAGAGAAAGAAAGAAAGAGTACTTCAGATATAACCAACTGACCCTAGCCCCCCGACACATAAACTACTGCAGCATAAATACTGGAGGCTGAGACAGGAGGGGTCAGGAGACACTGTGGCCCCATCCGATGATACCCCCGGACAGGGCCAAACAGGAAGGATATAACCCCACCCACCTTGCCAAAGCACAGCTCCCGCACCACTAGAGGGATATCTTCAACCACCAACTTACAATCCTGAGACAAGGCCGAGTATAGCCCACAAAGATCTCCACCACAGCACAAACCAAGGGGGGCGCCAACCCAGACAGGAAGATCACATCAGTAACTCAACCCACTCAAGTGACGCACCCCTCCTAGGGACGGCATGAAAGAGCACCAGTAAGCCAGTGACTCAGCCCCTGTAATAGGGTTAGAGGCAGAGAATCCCAGTGGAGAGAGGGGAACCGGCCAGGCAGAGACAGCAAGGGCGGTTCGTTGCTCCAGAGCCTTTCCGTTCACCTTCACACTCCTGGGCCAGACTACACTCAATCATATGACCTACTGAAGAGATAAGTCTTCAGTAAAGACTTAAAGGTTGAGACCGAGTCTGCGTCTCTCACATGGGTAGGCAGACCATTCCATAAAAATGGAGATCTATAGGAGAAAGCCCTGCCTCCAGCTGTTTGCTTGGAAATTCTAGGGACAATTAGGAGGCCTGCGTCTTGTGACCGTAGCGTACGTGTAGGTATGTATGGCAGGACCAACTCGGAAAGATAGGTAGGAGCAAGCCCATGTAACGCTTTATAGGTTAACAGTAAAACCTTGAAATCAGCCCTTGCCTTAATAGGAAGCCAGTGTAGGGAAGCTAGCACTGGAGTAATATGATCAAATTTCTTGGTTCTAGTCAGGATTCTAGCAGCCGTATTTAGCACTAACTGAAGTTTATTTAGTGCTTTATCCGGGTAGCCGGAAAGTAGAGCATTGCAGTAGTCTAACCTAGAAGTAACAAAAGCATGGATTCATTTTTCTGCATCATTTTTGGCCAGAAAACTTCTGATTTTTGCAATGTTACGTAGATGGAAAAAAGCTGTCCTTGAAACAGTCTTGATATGTTCGTCAAAAGAGAGATCAGGGTCCAGAGTAACGCCGAGGTCCTTCACAGTTTTATTTGAGACGACTTTACAACCATCAAGATTAATTGTCAGATTTAACAGAAGATCTCTTTGTTTCTTGGAACCTAGAACTAGCATCTCTGTTTTGTCCGAGTTTAAAAGTAGAACGTTTTCAGCCATCCACTTCCTTATGTCTGAAACACAGGCTTCTAGCGAGGGCAATTTTGGGGCTTCACCATGTTTGATTGAAATGTACAGCTGTGTGTCATCCGCATAGCAGTGAAAGTTAACATTATGTTTTCGAATGACATCCCCAAGAGGTAAAATATATAGTGAAAACAATAGTGGTCCTAAAACGGAACCTTGAGGAACACCGAAATGTACAGTTGATTTGTCAGAGGACAAACCATTCACAGAGACAAACTGATATCTTTCCGACAGATAAGATCTAAACCAGGCCAGAGCACCAGGTTATCTGTAAAGAAATTGAAGAAATAGCACTTGTGGCCATCTGCTTTGCTTAATATAAGGAATTTTAAATTATTTATACTTGTACTTTTATTTTGCAGCAATTTACATTTACTTTTGATACTTTAAGTATATTTAAAACCAAATACTTTTAGACTTTTACTCAACTAGTATTTTACTCTGTGACTTTCACTTTTACTTGAGTCATTTTCTATTAAAAGGTATCTTTACTTTTACTCAAGTATGACAATTGAGTACTTTTTCCACCACTGGTCAAGAGCAGCTGCTCACCGATTTGAAAGCTCCAAGGCAGTTACACCTCCGACACCGCAGTTACACCTTCGACACCACAGTTGCACCCCCGACACCACAGTTACACTTCTGACACCCCCAAAAAATAATCTATGCGGGTGTCGGCTATCGCTGGTTAAAGCTTGATCTGATTGAATCTAGGCCTTATGCATGACAGGGCAATAACAAACATGGTAGTGGACTATATTGCCATTCCTATTTGCCATATCATCAATCTAAGCCTACAGGAAAGTGTATGCCTACAGGCCTGGAGAGAAGCAAAAAGTAATTCCACTACCAAAGCACCCTTTATTGGTTCCAACAGCCGACCAATCAGCATGCTACAGACCCTTCAGCACGCTTATAGGGAAGGGCATTCAACATGTATGGCACTAACTTAAATGACTGAAGATTGTCGGAAAGAAATTGACAATAAGAAGACTGTGGGAGATGTTTTGTTTAAAAAAAAGCTGCAATCAGTTTAAGAATGGGTGGCAAGTAAAAAGCTAGTCCAAAATATATGAAAAAACTAAAAGCATTGTATTTGGGACAAACCATGAACCTCAACTAAATATTGTTGAGGAGACTAAACTGCTTGGAGTAACCCTGGATTGTAAACTGACATGGTCAGAACATATTGATGCAACTGTAGCTAAGATGTGGAGAAGTCTCTCAGTGATAAATAGACTCTCTACTGTCTTGACATCAATCAAATCACATTCAAATTTGAATTGTCACATGCGCCGAATACAACTTGTGTAGACTTTAAAGACTATAATGTGAAATGCTTGATTCCCAACGATGCAGTTTAAAAATAATAAAAATAACAAATAAAATAGTACCACAATAAATTTTTTAAATATATAAATTAATTAAATAATATAGCTACAAGCAGAATGCTGGGGTTCACTGTGCCACGTTGAGGATTATTTTGTTTAGACATTGTGGAGGAGTTACTTCTGTAATGTTAACCAATCTTATATCACAATTCAAAATCATTTGCATGATCAGTTTGATTTTGTTGTATTTTGGACAATTTTCAATGATGTTGATTACTTTAAAAGTGTTCTTCTCCAGAATTCAAGACACACTTAACCAGCATGACTCCCACAGCATTCTGTAGTGATATGCCATCCCATTTGGTTTGTGCTTAGTGGGACTATCATTGTTTTTCAACAGGACAATGACCCAACACACCTCCAGGCTGTGTAAGGGCTATTTTACCAAGAAGGAGAGTGATGAAGTACTGCATCAGATGACCTGGCCTACACAATCCCCTAACCTCAACCAAATTGAGATGGTTTGGGATGAGCCGGACCACAGAGTGAAGGAAAAGCAGCCAACAAGTGCTCAGCATATGCGGGAACTCCTTCAAGACTGTTGGAAAAGTATTCCAGGTGAAGCTGGTTGAAATAATGCCAAGAGGATGCAAAGCTGTCATCAAGGCAAAGGATGGCTATTTGAAGACACTCAAATATAAAATGTATTTTGATTTGTTTAACACTTTTTTAGGTTACCACATGATTATTTCATAGTGTTGATGTCTTCACTATTATTCTACAATGTAGAAAATAGTTTTAAAAAATTAAGAAAAACCCTTGAATGAGTAGGTGTTCTAAAACTTTTGATCAACAGTGTACAGTTGAAGTCAGAAGTTTGCATACCCTTTAGCCAAATACATTTAAACTCAGTTTTTCACAATTCCTGTCATTTAATCCTAGTAAAAATTCCCTGTCTTAGGTCAGTTAGGGTCACCACTTTATTTTAAGAATGTGAAATGTCAGAATAATAGTAGAAAGAATGATTTATTTCAGTTTTTATTTCTTTCATCACATTCCCAGTGGGTCAGAAGTTTACATACACTCAATTAGTATTTGGTAGCATTGCCTTTAAATTGTTTAACTTGGGTCAAACATTTTGGGCAGCCTTCCATAAGCTTCCCACAATAAGTTGGGTGAATTTTGGCCCATTCCTCCTGACAGAGCTGGTGTAACTGAGTCAGGTTTGTAGGCCTCCTTGCTCGCACACGTTTTTTCAGTTGTGTCCACAAATGTTCTACAGGATTGAGGTCAGGGCTTTGTGATGGCCACTCCAATAGCTTGACTTTGTTGTCCTTAAGCCATTTTGCCACAACGTTGGAAGTATGCTTGGGGTCATTGTCCAGTTGGAAGATCCATTTGCGACCAAGCTTTAACTTCCTGACTGATGTCTTGAGATGTTGCTTCAATATATCCACATAATTTCCCTTCCTCGTGATGCCATCTATTTTGTGAAGTGCACCAGTCGCTCCTGCAGCAAAGCACCCCCACAACATGATGCTGCCACCCCCGTGCTTCACGGTCGGGATGGTGTTCTTCGGCTTGCAAGCCTCCCCCTTTTTCCTCCAAACATAATGATGGTCATTATGGCCGAACAGTTCTATATTTGTTTCATCAGACCAGAGGACATTTCTCCAAAAGTAGGATCTTTGTCCCCATGTGCAGTTGCAAACCATAGTTTGGCTTTTTTTTATGGCGGTTTTGGAGTAGTGGCGTCTTCCTTGCTGAGCGGCCTTTCAGGTTATGTTGATATAGGACTCGTTAAACTGTGGATATAGATACTTTTGTACCGGTTTCCTCCAGCATCTTCACAAGGTTCTTTGCTGTTGTTCTGGGATTGATTTGCACTTTTCGCACCAAAGTATGTTCATCTCTAGGAGACAGAACGCGTCTCCTTCCTGAGCGGTATGACGGCTGCGTGGTCCGATGGTGTTTATACTTGCGTACTATTTTTGTACAGATGAACGTGGTACCTTCCGGCTTTCGAAAATTGCTCACAGGGATGAACCAGACCTGTGGAGCTCTACAATTTGTTTTCTGAGGTCTTGGCTGATTTCTTTTGATTTTCCCATGATGTCAAGCAAAGAGGCACTGAGTTTAAAGGTAGGCCTTGAATTACATCCACAGGTACACCTCCTATTGACTCAGTTGATGTCAATTGGCCTATCAGAAGCTTCTAAAGCCATGACATCATTTTCTGGAATTTTCCAAGCTGTTTAAAGGCACAGTCAACTTAGTGTATGTAAACTTCAGACCGACTGGAATTGTGATACAGTGTATTATAAGTGAAATAATCTGTCTGTAAACAATTGTTGGAAAAATTACTTGTGTCATGCACAAAGTAGATGTCCTAACCGACAAAACTATAGTTTGTTAACAACAAATTTGTGGAGTGGTTGAAAAACGAGTTTTATTGACTCCAACCTAAGTGCATGTAAACTTCCGACTTCAACTGTATATACAGGGAGTACCAGTAACAAATTAATGTGGAGCTATATGCAGGGAGTACTGTGATAGAAAATGTACATACTTACCTGATTTGTTGGATATTTAACAATGATTTACTAAACAAACAGTAAGATATTTCTGTCCTGCGAATGCTGAGTTTTATGGTTTCCACTCTAGCTTCCTGCAGCTAGTCTGGGTGCCGAGGACATTGGTTTTACAAGAGATAGCTTGAAGCTGACAATTGATTGATGTCTCGGTGATGAAAAAACAAAAAACAGCCACATTCCAGTCTATCATTAGTGGTGCATGTGAAACATATGTCTCCGGTCTAACTGGGCCTGCATTCTACAGATGAGATTGTGTGTGTCCCCGAGATAGAGATAGCCTGGAGGGATAGAACAAAAATGTCACTGTTTGTTCTCATCCTTGCATCCGGGAAACTTAGCCTGAAGGATTAGAATAACCCCCCCCCGCCCCCCCCCCCATGCAAATAAACGACAGGATGAACCCAGGGTGGGTTATGGTGCCCAATTTGCAAGCACTCGGTCCGACAGTCAAGACTGTTGGGCTGACATGTTTCATTACTGCAATAATTAATCAATATTAAATAAAGATGATCGTTTGAATAAATGGCCAAGTCTCTCTCAGTACTGAATTTCCACGACAGTACAAGTGGCAGATAAATTTGGAGATTTATATAGAGGAAGTACCAATACCAGATCAATGTGGAGCTATAAACAGGAAGTACCAGATCAATGTGAAGCTATATACAGGAAGTACCAGTCCCATATCAATGTGGAGCTATATACAGGAAGTACCAGATCAATGTGGAGCTATATACAGGAAGTACCAGAGCAATGTGGAGCTACATACAGGAAGTACCAGATCAATGTGGAGCTATATACAGGAAGTACCAGACCAATGTGGAGTTATATACAGGAAGTACCAGTACCAGATCAATGTGGAGCTATGTACAGGAAGTACCAGTACCAGATCAATGTGGAGCTATATACAGGAAGTACCAGTACCAGATCAATGTGGAGCTATATACAGGGAGTACCAGTAGCAGATCAATGTGGAACTATATACAGGAAGTACCAGATCAATGTGGAGCTATATACAGGAAGTACCACTACCAGATCAATGTGGAGCTATATACAGGAAGTACCAGTGCCAGATCAATGTGGAGCTATATACAGGAAGTACCAGATCAATGATGAGTTATATACAGGAAGTACCAGTGCCAAATCAATGTGGAGCTATATACAGGAAGTACCAGTGCCAGATCAATATGGAGCTATATACAGGAAGTACCAGTGCCAGATCAATGTGGAGCTATATACAGGAAGTACCAGATCAATGTGGAGCTATATACAGGAAGTACCAGTGCCAGATCAATATGGAGCTATATACAGGAAGTACCAGTAGCAGATCAATGTGGAGCTATATACAGGAAGTACCAGTGCCAGATCAATATGGAGCTATATACAGGAAGTACCAGTGCCAGATCGATGTGGAGCTATATACAGGAAGTTCCAGTACCAGATCAATGTGGAGCTATATACAGGGAGTACCAGTACCAGATCACTGTAGAGCTATATACAGGAAGTACAAGTACCAGATCAATGTGGAGCTATATACAGGGAGTACCAGTACCAGATCAATGTGGAACTATATACAGGAAGTACCAGATCAATGTGGAGCTATATACAGGAAGTACCACTACCAGATCAATGTGGAGCTATATACAGGAAGTACCAGATCAATGTGGAGCTATATACAGGAAGTACCACTACCAGATCAATGTGGAGCTATATACAGGACGTACCAGTGCCAGATCAATGTGGAGCTATATACAGGAAGTACCAGATCAATGTTGAGTTATATACAGGAAGTACCAGTGCCAAATCAATGTGGAGCTATATACAGGAAGTACCAGTGCCAGATCAATATGGAGCTATATACAGGAAGTACCAGTGCCAGATCAATGTGGAGCTATATACAGGAAGTACCAGATCAATGTGGAGCTATATACAGGAAGTACCAGTGCCAGATCAATATGGAGCTATATACAGGAAGTACCAGTAGCAGATCAATGTGGAGCTATATACAGGAAGTACCAGTGCCAGATCAATATGGAGCTATATACAGGAAGTACCAGTGCCAGATCAATATGGAGCTATATACAGGAAGTACCAGTGCCAGATCAATGTGGAGCTATATACAGGAAGTTTCAGTACCAGATCAATGTGGAGCTATATACAGGGAGTACCAGTACCAGATCAATGTGGAGCTATATACAGGAAGTACCAGCACAAGATCAATGTGGAGCTATATACAGGGAGTACCAGATCAATGTGGAGCTATATACAGGAAGTACCAGCACAAGATCAATGTGGAGCTATATACAGGGAGTACCAGATCAACGTGGAGCTATATCCAGGGAGTACCAGATCAATGTGGAGCGAAATACAGGGAGTACCAGATCAATGTGGAGCGAAATACAGGGAGTATCAGATCAATGTTGAGCTATATACAGGGAGTACCAGAGCAATGTGGAGCTACATACAGGAAGTACCAGATCAATGTGGGGCTATATACAGGAAGTACCAGTACCAGATCAATGTTGAGCTATATACAGGAAGTACCAGATCAATGTGGAGCTATATACAGGAAGTACCAGTGCCAGATCAATATGGAGCTATATACAGGAAGTACCAGTAGCAGATCAATGTGGAGCTATATAAAGGAAGTACCAGTGCCAGATCAATATGGAGCTATATACAGGAAGTACCAGTGCCAGATCAATGTGGAGCTATATACAGGAAGTTCCAGTACCAGATCAATGTGGAGCTATATACAGGGAGTACCAGTACCAGATCACTGTAGAGCTATATACAGGAAGTACCAGTACCAGATCAATGTGGAGCTATATACAGGGAGTACCAGTACCAGATCAATGTGGAACTATATACAGGAAGTACCAGATCAATGTGGAGCTATATACAGGAAGTACCACTACCAGATCAATGTGGAGCTATATACAGGAAGTACCAGATCAATGTGGAGCTATATACAGGAAGTACCACTACCAGATCAATGTGGAGCTATATACAGGACGTACCAGTGCCAGATCAATGTGGAGCTATATACAGGAAGTACCAGATCAATGTTGAGTTATATACAGGAAGTACCAGTGCCAAATCAATGTGGAGCTATATACAGGAAGTACCAGTGCCAGATCAATATGGAGCTATATACAGGAAGTACCAGTGCCAGATCAATGTGGAGCTATATACAGGAAGTACCAGATCAATGTGGAGCTATATACAGGAAGTACCAGTGCCAGATCAATATGGAGCTATATACAGGAAGTACCAGTAGCAGATCAATGTGGAGCTATATACAGGAAGTACCAGTGCCAGATCAATATGGAGCTATATACAGGAAGTACCAGTGCCAGATCAATATGGAGCTATATACAGGAAGTACCAGTGCCAGATCAATGTGGAGCTATATACAGGAAGTTTCAGTACCAGATCAATGTGGAGCTATATACAGGGAGTACCAGTACCAGATCAATGTGGAGCTATATACAGGAAGTACCAGCACAAGATCAATGTGGAGCTATATACAGGGAGTACCAGATCAATGTGGAGCTATATACAGGAAGTACCAGCACAAGATCAATGTGGAGCTATATACAGGGAGTACCAGATCAACGTGGAGCTATATCCAGGGAGTACCAGATCAATGTGGAGCGAAATACAGGGAGTACCAGATCAATGTGGAGCGAAATACAGGGAGTATCAGATCAATGTTGAGCTATATACAGGGAGTACCAGAGCAATGTGGAGCTACATACAGGAAGTACCAGATCAATGTGGAACTATATACAGGAAGTACCAGATCAATGTGGAGCTATATACAGGAAGTACCACTACCAGATCAATGTGGAGCTATATACAGGAAGTACCAGTGCCAGATCAATGTGGAGCTATATACAGGAAGTACCAGATCAATGATGAGTTATATACAGGAAGTACCAGTGCCAAATCAATGTGGAGCTATATACAGGAAGTACCAGTGCCAGATCAATATGGAGCTATATACAGGAAGTACCAGTGCCAGATCAATGTGGAGCTATATACAGGAAGTACCAGATCAATGTGGAGCTATATACAGGAAGTACCAGTGCCAGATCAATATGGAGCTATATACAGGAAGTACCAGTAGCAGATCAATGTGGAGCTATATACAGGAAGTACCAGTGCCAGATCAATATGGAGCTATATACAGGAAGTACCAGTGCCAGATCGATGTGGAGCTATATACAGGAAGTTCCAGTACCAGATCAATGTGGAGCTATATACAGGGAGTACCAGTACCAGATCACTGTAGAGCTATATACAGGAAGTACAAGTACCAGATCAATGTGGAGCTATATACAGGGAGTACCAGTACCAGATCAATGTGGAACTATATACAGGAAGTACCAGATCAATGTGGAGCTATATACAGGAAGTACCACTACCAGATCAATGTGGAGCTATATACAGGAAGTACCAGATCAATGTGGAGCTATATACAGGAAGTACCACTACCAGATCAATGTGGAGCTATATACAGGACGTACCAGTGCCAGATCAATGTGGAGCTATATACAGGAAGTACCAGATCAATGTTGAGTTATATACAGGAAGTACCAGTGCCAAATCAATGTGGAGCTATATACAGGAAGTACCAGTGCCAGATCAATATGGAGCTATATACAGGAAGTACCAGTGCCAGATCAATGTGGAGCTATATACAGGAAGTACCAGATCAATGTGGAGCTATATACAGGAAGTACCAGTGCCAGATCAATATGGAGCTATATACAGGAAGTACCAGTAGCAGATCAATGTGGAGCTATATACAGGAAGTACCAGTGCCAGATCAATATGGAGCTATATACAGGAAGTACCAGTGCCAGATCAATATGGAGCTATATACAGGAAGTACCAGTGCCAGATCAATGTGGAGCTATATACAGGAAGTTTCAGTACCAGATCAATGTGGAGCTATATACAGGGAGTACCAGTACCAGATCAATGTGGAGCTATATACAGGAAGTACCAGCACAAGATCAATGTGGAGCTATATACAGGGAGTACCAGATCAATGTGGAGCTATATACAGGAAGTACCAGCACAAGATCAATGTGGAGCTATATACAGGGAGTACCAGATCAACGTGGAGCTATATCCAGGGAGTACCAGATCAATGTGGAGCGAAATACAGGGAGTACCAGATCAATGTGGAGCGAAATACAGGGAGTATCAGATCAATGTTGAGCTATATACAGGGAGTACCAGAGCAATGTGGAGCTACATACAGGAAGTACCAGATCAATGTGGGGCTATATACAGGAAGTACCAGTACCAGATCAATGTTGAGCTATATACAGGAAGTACCAGATCAATGTGGAGCTATATACAGGAAGTACCAGTGCCAGATCAATATGGAGCTATATACAGGAAGTACCAGTAGCAGATCAATGTGGAGCTATATAAAGGAAGTACCAGTGCCAGATCAATATGGAGCTATATACAGGAAGTACCAGTGCCAGATCAATGTGGAGCTATATACAGGAAGTTCCAGTACCAGATCAATGTGGAGCTATATACAGGGAGTACCAGTACCAGATCACTGTAGAGCTATATACAGGAAGTACCAGTACCAGATCAATGTGGAGCTATATACAGGGAGTACCAGTACCAGATCAATGTGGAACTATATACAGGAAGTACCAGATCAATGTGGAGCTATATACAGGAAGTACCACTACCAGATCAATGTGGAGCTATATACAGGAAGTACCAGATCAATGTGGAGCTATATACAGGAAGTACCACTACCAGATCAATGTGGAGCTATATACAGGACGTACCAGTGCCAGATCAATGTGGAGCTATATACAGGAAGTACCAGATCAATGTTGAGTTATATACAGGAAGTACCAGTGCCAAATCAATGTGGAGCTATATACAGGAAGTACCAGTGCCAGATCAATATGGAGCTATATACAGGAAGTACCAGTGCCAGATCAATGTGGAGCTATATACAGGAAGTACCAGATCAATGTGGAGCTATATACAGGAAGTACCAGTGCCAGATCAATATGGAGCTATATACAGGAAGTACCAGTGCCAGATCAATATGGAGCTATATACAGGAAGTACCAGTGCCAGATCAATGTGGAGCTATATACAGGAAGTTTCAGTACCAGATCAATGTGGAGCTATATACAGGGAGTACCAGTACCAGATCAATGTGGAGCTATATACAGGAAGTACCAGCACAAGATCAATGTGGAGCTATATACAGGGAGTACCAGATCAATGTGGAGCTATATACAGGAAGTACCAGCACAAGATCAATGTGGAGCTATATACAGGGAGTACCAGATCAACGTGGAGCTATATCCAGGGAGTACCAGATCAATGTGGAGCGAAATACAGGGAGTACCAGATCAATGTGGAGCGAAATACAGGGAGTATCAGATCAATGTTGAGCTATATACAGGGAGTACCAGAGCAATGTGGAGCTACATACAGGAAGTACCAGATCAATGTGGGGCTATATACAGGAAGTACCAGTACCAGATCAATGTTGAGCTATATACAGGAAGTACCGGATCAATGTTGAGCTATATACAGGAAGTACCGGATCAATGTTGAGCTATATACAAGGAGTACCAGATCAATGTGGAGCTATATCCAGGGAGTACCAGATCAATGTGGAGCTATATACAGGAAGTACCGGATCAATGTTGAGCTATATACAGGAAGTACCGGATCAATGTTGAGCTATATACAAGGAGTACCAGATCAATGTGGAGCTATATACAGGAAGTACCAGTACCAGATCAATGTTGAGTTATATACAGGAAGTACCAGATCAATATTGAGCTATATACAGGAAGTACCGGATCAATGTTGAGCTATATACAGGAAGTACCAGTAGCAGATCAATCTGCAGAGATTCAAGGTATTTGAGGTAAATTTTGCTCATGAAGGCAGGGTAGGCTTCAGGATAGATCATTATTTATTTATTTTACCTTTATTTAACTAGGCAAGTCAGTTAAAGAACAAATTCTTATTTACAATGACTGCCCACAGCCTGTGATGCAGCCTAGATTCAAACCAGGGTGTCTGTAGTGACACCTCTAGCACTGAGATGCAGTGCCTTGGACCACTGCGCCACTCAGGAGCCCTAATAATAAGGTATTGGAGGTAGATATGTACATGAAGGCAGGGTAAAGTGACTAGGCATCAGGATAGACAATAATAAGGTATTTGAGGTAGATGTGTACATGAAGGCAGGGTAAAGTGACTAGACATCAGGATAGATAATAATAAGGTATTGGAGGTAGATATGTACATGAAGGCAGGGTAAAGTGACTAGACATCAGGATAGATAATAATAAGGTATTTGAGGTAGATGTGTACATGAAGGCAGGGTAAAGTGACTAGACATCAGGATAGATAATAATAAGGTATTTGAGGTAGATGTGTACATGAAGGCAGGGTAAAGTGACTAGACATCAGGATAGATAATAATAAGGTATTTGAGGTAGATGTGTACATGAAGGCAGGGTAAAGTGACTAGACATCAGGATAGATAATAATAAGGTATTTGAGGTAGATGTGTACATGAAGGCAGGGTAAAGTGACTAGACATCAGGATAGATAATAATAAGGTGTTTGAGGTATATATGTACATGAAGGCAGGGTAAAGTGACTAGACATCAGGATAGATAATAATAAGGTATTTGAGGTAGATGTGTACATGAAGGCAGGGTAGGCTTCAGAATAAATCAAAATAAGTATAAAATAAAGAACAGAGTAGCAGAAGCAAATGATGAGTAAGTGTGTACATGTGTGTGTATTTGTGTGTTTGTGTCAGTATGCGTGTTATGTGTGGGTGTGTATATAGTGTATAGCTGTCGTGTCCTCTTCATGGTGTGTGTGGACCTTGTTAAGTCCTCAGTGATGTGGACGCCAAGGAACTTGAATCTCTCAACCCGTTTTACTACAGCCCCTTCGATGTGGGCGAGGACATGCTCTCCCCTCTTTCTCCTAAAGTCCATGATCATTTCCTTGGTCTTACTGATGTTGAGGGAGAGGTTGTTGTCCTGGCACCATTTTAGATGCTCTTATCCAGAATGACTTAATAAGAGCAATTAGGGTGAAGTGCCTTGCTCAAGTGAACAGCGACAGATTTCAAACCAGCAACTTTTTGGTTACTAGCATCAACACTCATAACAATTAGGCTACCTGCCCGCCCCCACACTGGCACCACACTGCTAAGTCTCTGACCTCCTCCCTGTAGGCTGTCTCATCACCATGGTGATCAGGCCTACCATTGTCAAGTCGTCAGCAAACTTGATGGTGGTGCGTGGCTATGCAGTCGTGGGTAAACAGGGAGTACAGGAGGGGACTAAGCACACACCTGAGTGCCACTCCTTGTTGAGGGTCAGCGTGGCGGAGATGTTGTTACCGACCTCACCACCTGGGGGGGCGGCCCGTCAGGAAGTCCAGAATCCAGTTGCAGAGGGAAGTGTTGAGTCCCAGGGTCCCAAGCTTGGTGATGAGCTTTGAAGGGGACTATGGTGTTGAACGGCTGAGCTGTTGTCTATGAACAGCATTCATCACATAGTTATGTAAAGTGCAATTGAGACGGCGTCATCTGTGGATCTGTTGCGGCGATATGCGAATTGGAGTGCCAGCTGGTCATCGCACGCTTTGAGAACGTGCCCTGGTATTCCGTCTGGGGCTCGCCGGCCTTGTGATCATTTTTTTTTACCTGTTTAAACGTTTTGCTCACATCGGCCACAAAGACACAGTATTGTATTCCTTGAAGCGATTGTAAAAGGTACTTAGCATGTTTTTGGGAGTTCTGCGTCACTGGGCAACCTGGCTGGGATTTCCCTTTTGTAATCCGTTATCGTCCGTTATCGTCGTAGCGAGCTTTCTCATACACGTCCAAGTCCGTGTCCAGTTCCTCATAAGTGTTTGAGTGGTAGCTCTAGCCTTTAGCCCAGCGCGGATATTGCCTGTAATCCATGGTTTTTGTTTTGTATACGTTTGTATAGACACGGTGGGGATGATATCGTCTATGCACTTATCAAAGCCGTGACAG
Organism: Salvelinus fontinalis; assembly: GCF_029448725.1. Taxonomy (NCBI): domain Eukaryota; kingdom Metazoa; phylum Chordata; class Actinopteri; order Salmoniformes; family Salmonidae; genus Salvelinus; species Salvelinus fontinalis. Next base: position 32,555,749 of record NC_074700.1, on the reverse strand, counting down.
TTATAGTAAACTCTTCAATGCTATCGGATGAATCCCGTAACATATCCCAGTCTGTACTAGCAAAACAGTCTTCATCTGCTTCATCTGAACACTTCCCTTATTGTGCACATCACTGGTACTCCTGTTTGAGCTTTTGTTTGTAAGCAGGAAGCAGGAAATTGAGTCAGGGTCAGATTTTGTGAAGGGACGATGACGGAGGACCTTGTATGCGTGTCAATTTCGAAAAAGTTGTAAATTACTGGAGGCCTGTACAAAACAATGCTACAACCGTTACACTATAAACCACCAACATGTAAGCTAACAGTGACCGAAACCAACTAGCCTAGAATTAGCTAGTGCCCAGAAAAGCTACATTCGGTTAGCATCAAGCTAGCGAACTGTTAAACGTTATTCTTTGTGCAAATATTAACACTTTAATACATTTTATTGCCACATTTACATATATTACCTAAACTAAACTGAGCCTTCGTTCATAGAATATAAAACAAAATTGAGCTAAAGCGTTGTTAAATAAAAAAAGTAATTTTACAATTACAAATTACAAAAAGTTTGGACGCCATTTTAATCCCTTCTCTTACATGTAAACCATTAGCAACCTAGCCAACCTCCATTACTTACAATGGGGTAAACCATTAGCAACCTAGCTAACCTCCATGACTTACAATGGGGTAAACCATTAGCAACCTAGCCAACCTCCACTACTTACAATGGGGTAAACCATTAGCAACCTAGCCAATCTCCACTACTTACAATGGGGTAAACCATTAGCAACCTAGCCAATATCCATTACTTACAATGGGGTAAACCATTAGCAACCTAGCCAACCTCCATTACTTACAATGGGGTAAACCATTAGCAACCTAGCCAACCTCCACTACTTACAATGGGGTAAACCATTAGCAACCTAGCCAATCTCCATTACTTACAATGGGGTAAACCATTAGCAACCTAGCTAACCTCCATTACTTACAATGGGGTAAACCATTAGCAACCTAGCTAACCTCCATTACTTACAACGGGGTAAACCATTAGCAACCTAGCTAACCTCCATTACTTACAACGGGGTAAACCATTAGCAACCTAGCTAACCTCCATTACTTACAACGGGGTAAACCATTAGCAACCTAGCTAACCTCCATTACTTACAATGGGGTAAACCATTAGCAACCTAGCTAACCTCCATTACTTACAATGGGGTAAACCATTAGCAACCTAGCTAACCTCCATTACTTACAATGGGGTAAACCATTAGCAACCTAGCCAATCTCCATTACTTACAATGGGGGAAACCATTAGCAACCTAGATTACCTCCATTACTTACAATGGGGGAAACCATTAGCAACCTAGCCAATCTCCATTACTTACAATGGGGGAAATACTAGCATGTTTTCCACTCGATTATAAACTCCCTCCAATTGCCTTCAAACGTCACCAAACTCATGGACTATGTAATTAACCGTGTTAACTCAATATTTTGAGAGTCATTTTGCACTTTTGCACATTACACACCTGAATTAACAGGATAGAATGTTGAGACGGAGAAACGTTAGTGGTGTTCACTAGTAGGCATTCTCGAAGATTGTGAAGAAGAAGCCTCCAAGACCTCACGATCTCACTACTAACTGTCACGTTCTGACCTTAGTTCCTTTTTTAGGTCTTTATTTTAGTTTGGTCAGGGCGTGAGTTGGGGTGGGCATTCTATGTTGTTATTCTATGTTTTGTTCTGTGTGTTATATTTCTATGTGTTTGGCCTAGTATGGTTCTCAATCAGAGGCAGGTGTCGATCGTTGTCTCTGATTGAGAATCATACTTAGGTAGCCTGTTTTCCCACTATGGATTGTGGGTAGTTATTTTCTGTGTCTGTGTTTCACCATACAGAACTGTTTCGGTTGTTTGTTCGTGTTTTTTTTGTTATTTTTGTTCCGTGTTCATGTTGATTTATTAAAAATCTAATTATGGACACTTACCACGCTACACTAACGCTCCCATTTGACGTCACAGCTCCCCCTAGTAGCAGTACTCATACACATTCATTTAAATGCAAATAGGCCTAGAAGGCCTAGAAAATGATACAAGGGATGGCCCCATAAAATAACAAATGAAATAAAACATAAGAAATATAACCATACATATGTGCGTATGGCATACAGTGATTGCACGTTTGAGAACATGATTGACGGTAGAGGTGTTCTGTGTTGACACCTCCTTCACTGGGCCTCCTTCGCTGGGCCTCCTTCGCTGGGCCTCCTTCGTTGGGCCTCCTTCGTTGGGCCTCCTTCACTGGGCCTCCTTCGTTGGTCCTCCTTCGTTGGGCCTCCTTCGCTGGTCCTCCTTCGTTGGGCCTCCTTCGCTGGGCCTCCTCCACTGGGCCTCCTTCGTTGGGCCTCCTTCGCTGGTCCTCCTTCGTTGGGCCTCCTTCGTTGGTCCTCCTTCGCTGGGCCTCCTTCGCTGGGCCTCCTTCGCTGGGCCTCCTTCGCTGGTCCTCCTTCGTTGGGCCTCCTTCGTTGGGCCTCCTTCGTTGGGCCTCCTTCGTTGGGCCTCCTTCGTTGGGCCTCCTTCGCTGGTCCTCCTTCGTTGGGCCTCCTTCGCTGGGCCTCCTTCGTTGGGCCTCCTTCGTTGGGCCTCCTTCGCTGGTCCTCCTTCGTTGGGCCTCCTTCGCTGGGCCTCCTTCGTTGGGCCTCCTTCGTTTGGCCTCCTTCGCTGGTCCTCCTTCGTTGGGCCTCCTTCGCTGGGCCTCCTTCGTTGGGCCTCCTTCGTTGGGCCTCCTTCCCTGGGCCTCCTTAGCTGGGCCTCCTTCGTTGACACCTCCTTCGTTGGGCCTCCTTCGCTGGGCCTCCTTCGCTGGGCCTCCTTCGTTGGTCCAGTAACCGAAAGGTTTCTGGGATTGAATCCCTGAGTTGACGAACTAAAAATCTGTCTTTCAGAGCAAGGCAGTTAACCCACTGTTCCCTGGGTGCCGAAGACGTGGATGTTGATCATGGCAGCCCCCCCCCCGCACCTCTCTGATTCAGAGGGGTTGGGTTAAAATGCAGGAAACACATTTCAGTTGAGGGCATTCAGTTGTACAACTAGGTATCCCCCTTTTCCTTTCATACCCCACCACGCCTTCCCCTTGTCCTTTCATACCCCACCACGCCTTCCCCTTTTCCTTACATACCCCACCATGCCTTCCCCTTTTCCTTTCATACCCCACCACGCCTTCCCCTTTTCCTTTCATACCCCACCATGCCTTCCCCTTTTCCTTTCATACCCCACCATGCCTTCCCCTTTTCCTTTCATACCCCACCATGCCTTCCCCTTTTCCTTTCATACCCCACCATGCCTTCCCCTTTTCCTTTCATACCCCACCATGCCTTCCCCTTTTCCTTTCATACCCCACCATGCCTTCCTCTTTTCCTTTCATACCCCACCACGCCTTCCTCTTTTCCTTTCATACCCCACCATGCCTTCCCCTTTTCCTTTCATACCCCACCACGCCTTCCTCTTTTCCTTTCATACCCCACCATGCCTTCCCCTTTTCCTTTCATACCCCACCACGCCTTCCTCTTTTCCTTTCATACCCCACCATGCCTTCCCCTTTTCCTTTCATACCCCACCATGCCTTCCCCTTTTCCTTTCATACCCCACCATGCCTTCCTCTTTTCCGGCGATTGAGTTGAATCTCATCCGAACTGGGAGGTGTGAATCACGGCGACTCTAAAACTCGAGGACGCTGCAAGTGAGCAAAATGTCCGTATATGGAGTTTCTTGCTAACAGTTTTGCATTCCAATATGTCACTGAGCCCATATATGGAGTTCCTGCTTCAGGACCATGTTCCAATAAGAATGTCCGTGCCCATGTATGGAATTCCAATACGGAAGACAATGCCCATATATGGAAGTTCTGTGGATTAGATGTGTCTAGCGCTGAGAGGACTGCTTAAAAAAAATATATATACATATATGTTATTGTAGTGCTGTGGTTGTTTGGTTTATTCTGTAGGTTGGACGACTTTGAACATCATCGCTGCTAGTTTTAAAGTTTCTAAAAAGCTAAACGTTAGCGCATGTGACAGATAAGCAATAATAAATATTCTGTTGCAATCTTTAGAAGGCTCCTCTTTCCTATATTATATAATGCTTATTTCATTGAGAGTGCATGTACAGTTGAAATCTGTCCATAGAATCAATGATCCGATAAATACGTATTTTCCATGTCTGTAAATGACCAATTTTTAACATCCAGAAAAATACGTATTTTCCCCTTTCATTCAGCATCTAAAATGCACCTGATTGCAACGTTCAGAAAATACGTATTTTCAGTGTTGGAAATGCGATCAATATTTAACATACAGAGCCTTAAAACCTGTTTGGGATAGGGGGCAGCATTTTCACATACAGAGCCTTAAAACCTGTTTGGGATAGGAGGCAGCATTTTCACATACAGAGCCTTAAAACCTGTTTGGGATAGGGGGCAGCATTTTCACATACAGAGCCTTAAAAAAGTATTCAGATCTCTAGACTTTTTCCACGTTGTGTTAAAGACTGAATTTAAAAAAGATCAGATTGAGATGTTGTGTCATTGGCCTACACACAATACTCCATAATGTCTAAGTATATATATTTTTTTTATGAATAAAAAATGTAAAGCTGAAATGTCTTGAGTCAATAAGTATTCAACCCATTTGTTATGGCAAGCCTACATAAGTTCAGGAGTACAAAATTGCTTAACAAGTCACATAATAAGTTGCACGGACTCACTCTGTGTTCAATAATAGTGTTTACATTTTTTGAAGGACTACCTCATCTCTGTACCCCACACATATAATTATCTGTAAGGTCCCTCAGTCGAGCAGTGAATTTC